>NC_056727.1:1119320197-1119439789 GCF_019279795.1 Protopterus annectens
ACTCAAAGAAGTGGAGGAAGAAAGGTACAGAGAGGAAGGGAATGAAGATGGGGTAGAAGATGGAAGGCTTGGGTAGGAAGGAGCGATGGAGGAAGCATCCTGTATTTGTAGTAAGTAATCCTTCTTAGTAGAGGAGCATTGAGATGAAGAGGAGTATTGAAAGCAGGTGATGCAAGGAATGGTTTATTATCAAGTGATACTTTGGTTTGCAAAACATTGCTTCTTTGAAGAGTAATTTTTGAGTTCATGCCTCACTTTACTGCAGGTTGTTAAGGATGGTGATGTTGAGCGTAGTGGATGCCAAGCTTGAAGGGGGGAAACAGTCATTGCTGCAGATGCATTTTTGTGTTAGTTGCATATTTTTAAATAAGCATAAATATTGCATATTTTTAAAATTTAAATCAACCACATAAAATATTGCTAGAGATGACTTATAGATGACATAAAAAGGTAAAATGATAACATCTAAGTCACTGATTCTACACACGTGCATATTAAACACATATATGAAATGAGATGACTTGTGAAAAAAATACTGACGGTCATGCCTAGTCAGTCAGCAAGCACAGTTAGTCCATATGCAGATGCCCTCCTTCCCACTTCTTCCGCAATTCCCTTTCTTCTTGTTTTCAGCCATTTTAAAATTAAATATTATTTATATATCACCATTCACCAACCCCAAGAGTTTCAGGTCCCGAGAGTCCTCTTAGTGAAAGTTTCCCAACATCCCTCTAAAATGCTCCCCCTTTTTATTGTAATTCAGCATTTACTACTCTTCCTTTTAAAACACAGTTCCTTAGCCTGCCCACTAATGGTTCTAGAACCATGTGTCAGAACGTCTGTGCCTCTTTAGCTTTGTGTTATGAACTTCACTAGTTTGCATAATCTTTCATCTCATTCTGATGTAATTGTAACCTTTCTGGATTGTCTGCTGAAAGTTGTGTAACACCTTACAATTAGATCTCTGTGTAGTCTGTAGAGCTGTATGCAGTGCCACAGCTGGAACCTTACCAGTGTGCTCTTTAGTGGCAGGGTTGTCTCTGCATTGCTTAAACCACTGAGCTCAGTAACAACAATGTTTTATTAGCTGTACTTGTGACCTTATTATGTATTTGTTTACCAGCTGATAAAAAAATCCTGCTGGACCGTTTTCAGCCATGATCCAGCCCAAATGAAGTGACAGAAATATGTGCATTATAGATTAAGTAAAGTAATAAAATAACAAATTAATATCCACAGCAGTAATACCACACTAAGTGTAAAAGTGATCACAACAAATAGTTATCACAATGTATAGAATAAGTACTTTCAGACCAGTTTAACATTTGGAAAGTTATATTATGTTGCTGTTGCTTGATATGTGCACTAAGTATAAATTGCCTGCTTGGATTTCTAAGAAGACTGTAATTAATTCAGTGTAGCATGAGATGTTAGTCAAGTCAGCCCAGGAGTATTATGTTATATGTCAGAAATTCTGTGCTATTGTTTTATTGAGAGCAAATATGAGCATTTTTCAGATGTAAAAAATGTCTTAAACTTTATGTGAGCCTCATGGGTATTATACAACATCATCAGTTCTGGAAATAAAGCGTTGTATAGGTTAGGGCTCATCATGGAAAAGTCTTTCCATATGTGGCTAGTTTATGTCTTGCGATAGTTGGACTGTCATGTGAATTTTAGATGGAGCCTAGGTGCCTTACAGAAGATGTTCAATTCTGCTTGTTAATAAGAGGTAGATAGACATCTAAGTAGCAGAGTTTAATTGTAAGGAAGTTTGTGCCTAGTGAATTTAGTAAGCAAATGTGCCTGATAAAGATGGTAAGTCAAGACCGCTATGTGGGAAAGGTGGTTATTAATGGTGGAGTGTTGTACCACTAATGATAAGGGCAGTGAAATGAACCATGCTGTCTCTTTATAGCTGATGTTAAATGTACAGTGGGTCATGGTCACTGCTTTGGTGGACAAATGTAGTGGGGTTTGAACAATATTATGAACAATAATTTGTCTGGCATTAGATTCATGCTACAGGCTGTGAAATGGGATGGAGTACTATGGGAGGGAAGGAAGCCATGTTGTGTAGGGGACAGGAGTTCTTCCTGCAGGAGATAGTTTAGCAATTGTTTTTGAATACATTTTTTCAAGTATATTTGGAGAGGGGCATTAGATTGCTACAGGTCTAAATTTAGCAATGCCTGTTGAATTTCCTCATTTCTGTAGAAGGATAATGTATGATTTTTCTGGAGACAGGAAACATGGGATTCAAAGTTTAACCTATTCATAAGCACTGAGACTGGGAAGGGGATGCTATCAGCTGCTATTTGAAGGTATTCTCTTGGAAGGTCATGATCTCTAGTAGATCATAGTTTGAGTTTCTTTAAGAGTAGTTTTATATAGGATGTGGGCACAGGTTTGAAGGTGAATGTGGATGTGGTGTTGTGGCTGTTGGGGAGGGTTGGGAATGGATGTTGGGAAATCATTCATTAGGGATGCTATACTATCTATGAAATAAGAGCTGAATTCTATTGTAGTTTCAAGTGGTGAGTTGTTGGGGGAGGGTTTAAGGTTAGATGTCTGACCATGATGTAAGATTTCTTTAATGGCTGACCAACATTCATTTCTTGGGGTTGTATTTACTATTATTCTGAAAATTGTTACAGTATATTTTTGTCTTCATTTATTTGCTTTTTAGTATTTATATGCAGAGCATTCTAAAGTTTTTTAGATATTTTAGTGTTTTATATGTTTGCCATTTTTTCCATGCATTTTCTCTATCCTGCATTACCATTCTACTCTTTTTGGATAACCAAATTATATTATTTAATTGTACTGTTTTTCTTCTAGGAGGTGCAAGACAATTTTGGATATTCAGGAATGTTGTACTCAATTCATTTACAGCATCATCTAAGGGGGGGGTCAGGGTATTCCAGTTAATAGACGATAGGGTGGTAATGAATATTTCTGGGTTAAATTTGGACAAGTTGCATGTTGTTTAAAAAATACTGTTTGAGAGGATGTGTGAAATGTCTGGTTGTATAGATTAGGAGAACGCCACTGAGAGAGTTTGACATTGTACCTGTGGTGGTGAATTTCCTAGGATCAAGTCTAATAAGTACTTTGCTGTCTTATCTGTAGTGCCATTAATTATTTGTGAACAAGGTGAACACCTTGTTCACTGCCAGGTGCATCATGGCTCACCCGCTATCACCATACATTGCTGCTCATGTCATGCGTACACATTGTCTGAACAATACAAATATGTTAAAATGTAATGGTCTGCTATCCACATAACTGCTGCAAACCTATGTTTGGTAACTATAGAAACAATATGTGGATGTGCACCCGCCTCTGTTTCAGTCATCACTGTAAAACATAGCAGTGGCATTGCTCATGTGCAGGCTACCATGGTTGAGACTAACAGGTTAGTCTACCTATAGTCCTAGCCTCTCCTGAGTACTATGGAGCCATAGAGTCACTAACTGTTTCATTTCTCTGTCCATGGCACATTTACATGTTGTGTTGGCAACAGCCATAATTACAACCAACCAAATACACACAGCTACAGTGATGGATGATTGACAATGTCATGTCCATTTGCAGTATACCAGGTACTAAGGTATCATGTTGTTCCAGACCATGTTTCTGAACAGGTTATATAAGAATTCAGGGGATGCCACCCTCTTGTCTATTGGCAATCCACAAACTTACACAAGTCTGTTTTGCAATAGGTCCAATGGTTTGGCAACAATATGTTTTGGAACGGTAACTTCTCCTTTTGTCTGTGCAACACAATTCACTCATGCAGCACTGCCCCCCTGAACTACAGACTTATGCAATCTGCATGGCTTACCATGTATAATCCAATATATATATATATATATATATATATATATATATATATATATATATATATATATATATATATATATATATATATATATATATATATATATATATATATATATATATATATATATATATATATATACATATATATATGGGTTCACTTTATAACATCGAAATACTGAAATGTCGAATTTCAGTATCTCGAAGCTATAAAGTCGAATGTTTGAAATAGCGAGCGTTCATAATCGCGAATTTCACATATGTCGAATATATGTTGAATTCACGGTTATGAAGTTGCGCTACGTAATGTCCGAGTTTGTGTTTTGGTTGTGCGCGGTGCCGTGTGTGGATATAGGTGTTATGTCAGGTAAGTGAGTGTTTTGTAAGGGTTTTGAGTGGGAGTTAGAGTGTGTGTGAGGGATTGGAGAATGTGCGTGTGTGAGTGAACTTTTTTGTTGTGTTTGTGCGATCTCGGAGTTAGTATATATAAGTAGTGGGGTGTGGGGGCGCAGTGAGTTGTGTATGTGTGTTTTTTTTTGTTTATGTTGTAATGTGGGTGTTGTGTTGTATGTTTAGTGTAGTGTGCGGTGTTTTTGGTTATGTGGTTTCATGGTTTTGTTTGTCGGTGTTTTGTGGATTCGGTTTTATAGTTTCGAGATACTGAAATTCGATATTTCAGCATTTCGAGGTTATAACGTGAATCCATATATATATATATATATATATATATATATATATATATATATATATATATATATACCTGTATATGATGGATACTAACAAGATCAGAATTAAGAACTATGGGTACATTACCCCCATTAGGAAGCACTTTTGTTAATCCAAGGGGGTGGTTTATGTTGCTTTATGTGTTTCATGTGACGCTTATTATGTGGGAAAAAATATTAGAGCACTCAGACAGAGAATATATCAGCATACTTATGATATTAAACACAAGAATGAGAGCAACACTCTGTTCAGGCATATCACCCTATACTCAACAAATTCTTTTAAAATTTCATAACTGATCAAGTGGACTTGGGACCATGAGGTGAACCTTCAAATGAATTTTTAGAATTCATGGAGCTGAAGTGGCAGATCAAGACTAACGCATGCCAAGCTCCTGGATTAAATGACAAGATTTCCATTAGCTCTGTATTAAAGTTGAAATCTATGTTTTTTATGTGAGTTAATAAGCATTTTTAACAGTATTGTCAATTTACCTGTTATAGGATTTTTAACATACACATATTATCTGGATTTGTACATCAACATATTTGTTTTATTGAGGAAGTGATGTTTTATTGAGGACCAATGAGAGGCTGGGGTGTACGATTTAAATGAAGTGTTTCTGTTACAAGGTCATTCTGATGAAGTCTAATACCTTGCTGAAAAGAACTTCAATTTCAGTAATAAAAGCTTGCTTTGTATGGTATTGTGTCTGCTGCAGATTCCTGTTTTTGCCATTCATCTTTTGACTTTCTTGGTTTTTGTTTGTTTCTATTACTAGTTCATTTTTGGCATGGATGAAGGTGAACAGCTGGTTTGTACAGACAGCACCAATGTACAAGCGCTACTTAGGTCCGTTTCTCAACTGGCGGCCTCAGTAGCTGACTTATCTAAGAAAGTGGACAACATTTTAACTAGAAATGAGTCAGATTGTTCTTTCACAAAGGTCTGATGGCTCATTCATTACCCCAGCTTAGAGGCTTCATTGCCTTGACAACAGTGGGCAGGAACCTGCTGCTGTAACTGGCGTCAATGCGAATTGTGACATTTCTCAACTACAGAGTACTCAGGGATTGGCGCATGACATAACAGCAGCGTTTTCGGTTGAGCATTGGCTCAGGACTGGAATTCAGTTCAGTATGCAAGGTACGAGCAACATTAATGTCGCTACCAGTTTAGATCAGCAGTACCAAGTATAAAAAGTTACAATTAGAAAATGAGTACCTTCTTGAGTACACAAAATGTGAACAGATCCCTAAAGGGCTCCGCATGTGTAAATATCCTACAGGGTTGGAAAAGGACTTGCAACTGCATAAAGACCTACTAACATTTTTCAACAGGCAAAGTTGTGAACTTTTACATATTTTAATTGGTGATAACCTCAAAATGGCTATTTTGGTCAGAGACATTAATAAATTGGATATCAGTATAAAAAATGATTTACTGTTTGAGCATAAGCAAGTTGAGTTTCATAGTGTTTTTAGAAATGTTGAGAATGAATTATTGGATATAAAAACAAGGAAGGAAAAGAAATTATTGAGGGACAAGGTTGAGTATGATGCAGGGAGAGCATACCCTGACCCCCCCACAGGGACAGCAAGCAGGATGGTACAATACATCTGATGAACAAGATGTTAACACTAACACTGACATGGTTGAAACTATCAACACTAGTCCCAATGTCCCTTTAGACCCCCACCTCTGAGGAGATCAGAATGATAGATGAACCAGAGGTAGGGGAGACAAGTGAATGGGAGATATGGTCAGAACAGTTACCAGGGTCAATGGAGGGGGAGATGGAACACCTATCAGTGGTAATTAACCTGTGTGAGGACCTTGAAAATAACGAGTGCACCATTATTAAAAATTTGACTGGTGATTTTACTATTTATAACTTCAGCTAGACTTTGGTGAATGTTTAATGGGCTGACTTATTCCCAAAAGGGCTTAATTTTGTCCCAGAAAGAAATTTCAATATTGTTGACACTTTAATACAGTTTAAGTTGTTTACAAGGAAGTTAAACTTGGCACTGCATTTTCCTGTGGATAATTTGACACTTAACTCTGGTTCATTACACAGGCCTAGCACTTTTATGCCTCCTACACACCCTATGATGCAAATGTATGAAATGCTTTGTGACAAGGAAATTAAGGACTTAGCCGTGCATAGAAAAACTGTTGAATGTAACAACTTGACAATAAGTGAAAGAGATGTACTACAGGATATTTTGGGCGACAAAGAGATTAGAATAATGAAGCCTGACAAGGGTGGGGGATTAGTAGTAGTGGACCTTATTGACTACAACAGTAGGATGCTTGAGCTTTTATATAGTGAAACCTATATGGAAGTTTAATGCAATGAGTTAAACATTGCTTATAGGGACATTGACTTGAACATTGAACAAATGTTATTGAATGGTCAGATTACACTACAGACTTATGAGTTCTTGCAGACTAAACACCCTAGGATCCCAACAATATTCGGGATCCCTAAAATACACAAGTCCATCACAACCCCCTCCCCACTTCGTCCCATCGTGAAAGCAAAGGCTTCTAAAACTTTTTCGCTTGCCAAATACATTGACAACAAGGTGAACCATGTCTTAGATGGGAGAGATTTTGTCATTAGAGATTCCTGGGCAGTGGCGGCTGGTGACTTCAAATCAAAGGGGGGCTACAGGAGACAGCTGAATGGGTGGGGCCAATGGGAAAAGGGTGCGGTCAACCAGAAAGGGGGGGAGTTATGCTCAAAACCACAAACACTGGAACTTTAATTAAATACGCTCCCCTGGGTGCCAAACCATCATTATGAGTCTCCAATCAAGACAAATGAAGTGTAGAAGAAAAACAAATATTTCAATGCATTGGCTGCATGACAGCTTACTTAATATCAAGATGGAAACAAAAAGATTGCAAGGCATAAAAAAAAATGATTTTTTAAATACATTACCGGAATGCAGTCAACGTCAAGTATAAGAAAAACAAGCAGCACTCAACTCAAACCACATTTCCTTGCAGTGCAGTTCTAATTATAATTTATATTTAGCTTTATTAAAGTACCAAGTAACATGCTGAAAGTAGCAATCTCTATGATATCCCCACTTGTAAAAATGTTCCTTATCCAAAAGAGACCTGCTGCCTGACAACAACTATCTATTTGTTTCATGGGGAAAACATAATCAAAGTAAGAAATGAACAGCAAACAAGAAACAAGCTCAAGATAAATTGCTTAAAGGATTACTGCACAGGTTATGGACCACACATGATAGATTGGCATTCTATTTAGTTTATGGGTAAAGCCTGCAAAGATGACTGCAAGTCTCCAACAAAGGTAATGAGCTTCTTAAAATACTGTAATCATGTCCTTTATTACAAATACTGTCATATGCATTTCAATGTAAGTATTCTCTGCATGGCAACAACAAAAAGGATTTCAATTCTGGTAATTCTTTAACAGTATGCTTATTAAAGCTTACTTGCATCTTACAATCTCAGACAAGCTTACCTGATGGTCATGAAAGCATTGCTACTTAAACACAGAGCAATGGGCACTTTCTGAATAATAAGAAGCATAAATCAACAGTATAAAAATATGACAGAAAACCAGAACATTCTGCAAAATCAAGCAAGGACAGATGAAAAGCCACTGTAGTACTTGTGTCTACCTTGGATGGCGGGATATTCTGCACACTTACACTGCATAATTGCTCCTTGCCTTGCTTGGACACATCCAGAGTCACTAAATGGGGAGTAGGGGTGCAACAAGTGTGTCACAATTTGAAATGTCTCTGGCTGACTGTGATGTCCCTGACACATTTGCCATACCTCTCAACCTCAGAGCAAGAAATCTGGACAAAGCCATACATAGAAGTGGGACAAAGGCCCAAAATAAGGACAATATTTAAATATTGCTCATATAAACTTTCTAATAGAATAGTAGGTCTTGCATTAGTATGAATTTTCCGAAGGGTATGAAATCTGAAACTCAAATGTCTGTCATTATTTTTAACTTCAATCTTTAATGATTTGCCTCTAATTTGCCAGAAAAACACAATTTTATGAAAAATGGATGAAAAATGTAATGCAAAAATATAAAGTAGCCACACAATACAGCTGGGAACCTGTCAAAGAAAGGACACTTTTTTAATATTAGTACTGTTAACGTGAGCAGCTGACAAAATAAACAAATCTACATGCATTTCTGAAATAAAAGTAATCGATAACTCTGATTGTTACAGTTATTTAGTAATTGTAAACCCTCCAGGTTTTCTTCCAAAATTGCCATTTTGTGGAGGGATTATTAGAGGGAGAGCAACATTTTGAGCCAAAATCGGGGACAGTTGAGAGGTTTGGATATGCCTAATTCTATAATGCAATTTATTTGCACGTACCTCTCAACCTGTTAACGCAGGAAATCTGGACAAGGCCAAATATATTGGGGGAACATACAAACAGTACTAAATATTGCTCTTTTATAAACTTAGTTGATAGAGTAACAGGTCTTGCTTTAGCATGCATTTTTTGAAGGTTATAAAGTCTGAAACTCAGTGTCTCATTATTTAGTGACTTAATCCCTAAATGATTTACCAGAAAACCACACATTTTATGAGGAACAAATCAAAAATAAGCAAAAATCTATTAATTCTGTGAAAATATGGACAGTTGAGAGGTATAGTTTAGCCGGTGCTGTCTCTGAGTTTGCCACCCTTCACCCTTACAAAATCATGGTCGAATGGAGGCTCCCCCCTGTGGCCATTCCAATGTCCCATTACTTGGCTATTTCACTCCATTTACCATAAACACTGTAATGTGCATACTGCTTTACTTATACGATGATTTGGATTTCATTTGAAAGTTTTATTTTGCATTTTACAGCACAAACTCTAAGACATCTGCTAAACAATGCAATGCAGTCTAACAATGAAAACAGAGTTAGCATTAAAACTTTTCTGTTCTTGAAACTCACATTCATTGAAACAGCATTGAAATCCACATTCAAAGAAAATACATTTGGCTAGTATAAAGATTAATTTTGGGCTGTTTTCAAATGATAGGCCCCTTGCACACAAGATACACATGTGTTGTGTGATATACCTTCCTGATTATATTAAATTATATTCCTTGTATAACACAGTATAGTTGTTAGTGTTTTAAATTTATTGTTTTGAACATTTTTCCAGTAAACAATGAAACAATGCATGCACCAGTAATGACAAAACTGTCTAATTGAAAACATTTCCATCATAAAAGTCTACTCAAACTTCTACAATCCACCAGTATCAGTAAATATGCAGTCTCTGCAGAAGTAAAAGTCATCTATAAAATTTCCACATTAACGAGATCTGTAACTAATGAAGAGGTTGCTGCTAGCAGACAACTTTATATTTCATTGTTTCATCTTCAAATAAAATGCCTGTATCTTCACCAAAGAGAACATTCTCAATATGGCAGCATCCACCCACCTGTGGGAGTAGAACCCACAACCTTCTGCATCAAAAGAAAGTGCATTACCTGTTGTGCTATTAACAATGCAAGCAGACTTAGCATAAGCAGAACTAAACTTCTCTTCCCCTGCAACTCTCAGCTCCTTGTAAAATCTACTCAACACTCAACTGTATCTCTCAACTTCGCAGCACAAGAAATCTGGGAAAAAGCCAAAATTTATTGGGGGGGTCAAAAGCCCAAAAACAAGGGATACATTTTAAACATTGCTTGTATAATCTTGGAAAGTTGCTAATATAAAATGATGTGTTACCACCATACATTTCACTGCCAGGTTTTGAACCCTGTGCAAAACAGTCAGAGCAACATACCACTATGCCAAATCAGCTGTTTTATGAAAGAGAGAAAGACTGAAACTTAAATGGCTACCATTTAGTGAATTCAGTTCTCACCATAGCTATCAACCTCTTTGCATAAAACACCTGGACAAAGCCAGTACTGGGGGAATACAGCCCTCAAACATATTCAGTAAATTCAGTTCTCACCATAGCTCTCAACCTTAGCACAAAAAACCTGGATGAAGCCAATAATGTGGGAATACAGTCCCAAAAATAGGGACAAATTTCAAATATTCATCTTATAAACTTAGAAAATTGCTAGAATAAAAGTTTTTGAGTTACTATGTACTTTCTGAAGAATATGAAGTCTGAAATTCAAATGCCTGTCAATTTTATTTAACATTTGTTAACCAGGAAAGTCTGACTTGGAACAAAAGCCAATTTTCAGCAGAGGCCCAGGGAGAAATACTGCAGACACATGTCTTTGTAACATGGGAGGACACCAGAGCAAACCCAAACACAGGGAGGACATGCAGACTAAAACAGAAGGCACCCCAGCCAAGAATCAAACCAGAGAACCTCTAGCTGTGAGGCAACAATGCAATCACTGCACCATCAACTATCTAAGGAATTGAAAATCTAGAAACCACAGATTTTATGATGAACAGAACAAAATATGAGGCAAACATCTGCAAATGTTTCACAGATGGTGGTGGGTAGGGAATTCAGGCTCTTGTTACCTGAACCCAGGGTACAGGGTTCAAGCTTGAGGTATTCTCTAACCACCACCAGGTATCCTGAGTTCTCACTATAACCACCAGCATCACACACACAATATGATCAAAGCAAAGAGAATTAAATAATGTTGTTGTATAATAGCAATAACCCACGTGTGGGTAATGCTGGATTTACCCACAGTTGTCTTTGTTTGGTCACTCACACCAACCATGGGTAAATCCAGCATTACCCACACCCAGGCATGGGTTATTGCTTAAATACATAACATACGATCTCTATTTTACTAAAATCTATATATTTTACACTGTTCTAAAGAAGTCTGCTTGCAGTAAGATGAAAGCACTCCATTATTACATATGTTTGTCTGTCGGCTTTTGTGGTTAGCGGTTTTTAGATTACTGCTTTCTGTTTACCTGACCATCAGTGGAAGAGTTTCAGTTTTTAGCTATAGATACTTGCTGTTTCACTATGGTTTCCTGCACCAAACTACAATTCTCCCATGCAAATATATTATAGCTGAATGAAGGCAGCAACGAGATACCATTCAGCCTGCAGGGAGCTATAGAGACCCTAGCTTGTAAAGATTCTAGCTGTGCTAACCTTACCCTCCACGGAAAGCCTTTGTGCTAATATTATCACCATCATACAGATATTAATGTAGATAATAATGAAGTGTTGCTACGAATGTTTGTCAAGACTAATATTAGTGATAAGAATTTGATACTTTAACAAAGTGACTTCATGACCTTTTTTGGGAGTCATCAGAACTGTATTATAGTACTCATGGTAACAATCAGTTGTAAGCAGTAGCCAAAGAAGGCTATAAAGTCACCAGAGATTAGGCTGAAGTCCTGGAATTTGACTAAAGTGAAAATACAGGAGTTCAGGGAAAAGGTTCAAGGCTCTATCACCTCTGGAAGAAAACAAAATAGATGGAACTGAAGATGAATGGCAATGTCTCAGAATAGCCTGGGCAAAGATGATGGAACAGATGCAGCTGATAGGGAAATAAATAATTATCAAGCTGGTAGTGAAGTGCAGAAGTCCAGAAAGTTACCAAAAGAAAGTGCAAGAAGAAGTGGGAGTCAGGCAGAACCTTGCCACCCCCCCCCCCACTTTCATGTCATTTGCAGCAGGCACCCTAGCTGCTAATCAGATACAGGTCTCATCATAGAGCATTATTTTTGCCAAGACAGCTGGCATCCTACTTGGCTTTAGTGAAGAGCATGGTTACTGGGAAATGGGGAATTGACATTTAAGTGGAAAGTGGAAAACAGTGTTTGTATGAGTGGATTTTGCCCTACAGGTAGAAAGGAACTGCAGCAAACTAATCAGACAGTCGTGATTCACTTACTTTTCATTTATGAGGTGATTCTTTGATGTTGTTCTGATTTTCATACTTTGCGTGTTTTTGTGTGTCTGTAACGAACTTCCTTTCCATCTGCAGGCCTATACAGTCTACTGCTAACATCTATACTATGAAAAACATATATAACCAATGTAACTGGTTTTCACTGCAGTCTAGTTTTGCAGAAGTAATTAGACAGCCCTTCCAAAATACCATACTGGCAGCAGTAACACCAGCATTTCCTCTGACATAAAAAACAATGCTTTAAGAAAATTAGTGCTGTAATATTAACACCAGGCTGGTAAATATTGTATAGTATTCCATGATTTTCCATTAAAGACACTGGCCATAAGCCTAATTTTTACAGCAATGCATTTTATTAGCAAGGATCATTTCAGCTTTCTTAAAAACCTGTCCCACATCTGAACTAACATTACTATGTTTGCTACTGTAAAAGAAATAAGTCTGGGCCTGCTCTAAAGAAATCAACTATCAAAAAGGCAAAAAAAAAAAACTCAGGATAACATGCTGCATATAAATTTCTCTCCTGTTCTTGAGCTTCTCTCTCTCTCTCTGTCTGCACTCCCTTAACTTAAAAAGTCATTACACAAATCTCATGCAAGATACTACTCATTAATAACATCCAACATGTTGTAGAAAACAGCAGAAGCTACTTGAACCATGTTGATTTCAGGACATAGATAGCGAGCTAACAGTAGTTTTAAATACTACCGATGTAGTGTTAGAAACTATCAGGTCACTTAAAACCTATTTTAATGGGTTTGCTCTTCTCTAAACAAATGCAAGCAGACGTATGCAGACACACTTTTTTTAATTTCTAAACATGCTACAGTAAGATGGTATTTAGTAACTGCAAAAACGATGAGCTTAATTAGGTTCCAGAAAGCATTACATCTAACTTTTACTTCTCTTATATTTCACATATTTGTATACTCGCAGACACACACACACACACACACACACACACACACACACACACACACACACACACACACACACACACACACACACACTCCCTACCTGTCTCATGGCCAGGCGATCTGATCCTGCAGCTCCTTGGGGTGGCGTGCAACAAATCCATCCTGCAGCTTCTCGGTCCTCCATGCTGGCAAGATCCTGTAGCCCGCGTGTATTCTCCCGCAAGATGTGAGGAGGCTGGAGCCTCCTGCTATTGGTCCAGACTGCATCGCCCACAGTCTGGACACTGTCTGGTTTGTGCGGTCGTCACCACACAGATCTCTGGGTTGGAAGGAAGGAGTTTACTCCCTTCCCTATCCAGACTGCCTGACTGAGCAGTCTGGAGCTCAGGAATGCCTGAGCATGCGTGCTTGGTGTTCTGGTCTGCCTAACACAGCAGCCAGGAACTAAGCACGCATGCGTGCAGTCCGAGAGATTTTTTATTATTTTCATTTTTAGTTCTACGGAGACTGGGGACTTTATTTCACAGGTGGGAGGGCTGCAGTCTCGCAGTCCTATAGCACGAGACGCCCCTGTTCCTGGGATTTTCTCTGTAAAGTAAAACCAGATATGTAACACTAAGATTTGATTTTTTTCACCACTGATGTTTGTGACCTCTTTTCTGTGATACCCCACGACGAAGGGTTAGAATGGTTCTATGATTTTCTTTGTACCAACACTGTATTTGACCATGGGACCATTCTGACCATTTGGGCATGTATGGAACTAGTCCTGGAGAATAATTACATCAGTTTTGAAGGACATTTGTTCAAACAGAGACAGGGTGTAGCGATGGGTGCTTGTTGTGCTTCATTATTCGCCAATATTGTGCTGGCTCAATGGGAGGACTTATTCATTTTGAACTCTGAGTTTAAGGATCATTGGGTGCTTTATGGGCGTTATTTGGACAATATTGTCCTGTTCTAGAAAGGAGGTGAAAACGACCCGAATAGGTTTTTCACATATATTAATGAGACTACCAGTTTTCTGAGGTTCACTATGAACAAGGATAGTGATATATTGAACTACTTTGATGTGACTATCAAAAAGTACCACATCATTAAAGGCTTTACCTCCCATTTGTATCGTAAGCCCACGTATTCCAATTCACTGCTTCATTATAGCAGTTGGCATGCATTACATCAAAAGAAAGCATTAGATAAAAGGGCAGTATGTCAGGCTGGCTAGGATAGTTTCCGAATTCGATGATTTTTTTGAGAGAATGTGGGGTGTTGAAGGACATGCTTGTGAAGAGAGGCTACCCTGAGAACTTCATAAGCAATATAGCTGGTGAAGTAATTAACAAGAGGGAAGTTGGGACTTTTTGCACTCTTTTGTCCCATACACCTGGTGGGATGACTGCACAGGAAAGATCAAATGGTTTTGGTAGAGCTTTCATTCTTCCATACACTGTGAACTTTTATGATATCAAGGACATTGTGACTAAATTTTGGACAATATTTAATTTAGACACAGATGTCCATGATAGACTGGGAAATAGACCGTTAGTTGTTTATAAGAAAGAGACCTCTTTGAAAGGTTTGGTGGAAAGATGTATCCAAAAACCAGATCAGGATGGTAGCTTCAAATGTGGTAGGTGCCCACAATGCCCATATATGATGGATAAAACTGCGGTGGTGGTGCTGCGGTAGCATTGTTGCCTCACAGTAAGACATTGTCCTGTTCAATTCTCAGCTAAAGTGTCTTTTGTGTGGAGACATGCGTGAATGGACGTATCTTCGTTGAAGGTTGTGCATCAGGGCTGGCAACTCGGTACGTAAAAATCTACTGCCAATCATTAGCGGACTGGAGTTCTGCTGTGGTCACCCCTAACCGGGAAAAGCCAAAAGATACAACAACGAACAATGGGTACATTACCCCCGTTAGGAAGCACTTTTGTTATTCTAAGGGGGTGGTTTATGTTGCATTACGTGTTTCATGTGACGCTTATTAATGTGGGAAAAAATATTAGGGCACTCAGACAGAGAATATATCAACATACTTATGATATTAAACACAAAAATGAGAAGAATGCTCTGTTCAGGCATATCACCCTATACCCAACACATTCTTTTAAATTTTTCATAATTGATCAAGTGGACTTGGGACCAGGAGGTGGACCTTCAGATGAATTTTTAGAATTCGTGGAGCTGAAGTGGCAGATCAAGACTAATGCATGACAAGCTCCTGGATTAAATGACAAGATTTCCATTAGCTCTGTATTAAAGTTGAAATCTATGTTTTTTATGTGAGTTAATAAGCATTTTTAAAAGTATTGTCAATTTACCTGTTATAGGATTTTTAACATACACATATTATCTGGATTTGTACATCAACATATTTGTTTTATTGAGGAAGTGATGTTTTATTGAGGACCAATGAGAGGCTGGGGTGTACTATTTAAATGAAGTGTTTCTGTTACAAGGTCATTCTGATGAAGTCTAATACCTTGCTGAAAAGCACTTCAATTTCAGTAATAAAAGCTTGATTTGTATGGTATCGTGTCTGCTACGGATTCCTGCTTTTGCCATTCATCTTTTGACTTTCTTGGTTTTTGTTCGTTTCTGTTATAATCCAATTTACATTCACATATTGGTTATCCATAGCCAGCAGCTGCAAAACCACACACGTATGCCCCTGTATCCACTGTAAACTACAGTAAGGAAAAAAGCATGGGTGAGTTACATCATATTGCCAGTTAAAGTGGCCTGTTGATATATGTTTTGATCTAAGATTTTAGTTCCACCATAATCATCCTCAGGATTAAGACCATTAGGTCTTTTTTTTAAGCACATTTATTAAATTATCACTTAAGACATAGGCACATGTTCACTAATATAAAAGAAAAAGCATATTAACATTTTCTCATATACATACATTATACATATGATGTCCTTCCATATCACCGTTGCAGTATTCTTCACCTAAGGTATATGAAAATCTTCATCTCTTTTAGGCACCATATGTCACATGTATGCTCTCCGCACACGATGTAGGGCATAAATGTGACATATGGATGCAGATACTCAGAACTTCTTTGTCTCCAGTCCAAACCCCATTATCAAATGTCAGCCTGAACGTCCTTCTGTTGTGCTGGTTACCAATCAGGGTTTTCAGATCAGTTTCCATTGGGGTTTCTTTCTTGCCTTTCCTTATTGTTGTGGCTGTGTTCATGTCATCCAGAAAAGGAAAATGTCAATGTGTGAGGCAGATTCCCGATAAAGACCGTCATGACCAGTGTCTTTTTTGATTGGGTGCTTCCCATAATCATATGCAGTGTTTTATCTGTCAGGCATTTGTGCCTAAGACCCTAAGAGGTTGCCTCTTCTGTTTATCATGAGCTGGTGGCTCAGGGCATTATGGCTAGCCTGAAGACCTGCCATCTGCCAGAAAGAAGGCCAAAAAAGTTAGGCCTGATCTGGTTGTGGTCCAGCCATCCTCAGATGTCTCTCTCAAAGCTGGTGAAAGCCCAGAAGACCATCCAGTGCTTGCTTAGGATTCCTTTTCTGTGACGCTGTTGGAGGTCAGAATGGATCAGGCTTCTCACACGTCCTCAGAGGCTTTGCAAACATCTGTGCCTTATGTTGAAGGGGAACCTTGGCTGATTATAACAGAGTACCTATTAGATCTTAATGAGGAAGGAAATTCCTGTTACCATAATATAATCACATAAGGAATCTACCCCTCTGAAGGTGTTTCATGTGGACGTCCTACAGAAAAAGAAACAGAAAACAAAGCATATTTCCCTTGTTTTGAAGGATCCCCAATGTGAATTGCAGGATTTCACTCAGGATTTATTTAATACTTTGATGGCCTTGAAGCCATCTCAAGGGATCTCTGTCCCTATTCCTTCCTGGTCTTCCACTCCACTCAAGAGGCCTAGAGGACTGAATTCCTTGGATCAGGATCTGGACTGAAGTGAAGAATACCTTGCTTAATCTTCCCAAGTCCATTCCCTCTTGGACTGCAGTTCAGAGTAGGATGATTCCTAAAGTCCAGACTCCCCTTTGGAAGAGCTTTCCTTTGGGGACACCATTGCCTGTATCATGGACTATTTTATGTGGGATTGTTCTCAAGTCTCTGATATTCAGAAAAGATATAATGAACTCATACAAATGGAGTCCCTCAAACTATCTGCTGTTTCTTCTATTCTAGCTGCCCCTTTGGATAACTTTTCAGGAGCTTCTATAGACCCTGACTCTCTGCCTACTACACCTAAGAAGCCAGATAGGTTCTATAAAGCACCCAAGGGGTGCAAATTTCTTTATAAATACCCTTTTGTTGACCTTCTGTAATAAGTCTCTTCTGATAAAATATGTAATTTGCTGCCCTCCACCAAGATGTTGCCTTCTGATAAGGATAGTAGAGCCATGGAGAGGTTGAGCAAGAAAGTTTACACTGCTGCCTTTTTGTCATTTAGGGGCATTAACTACCAGGCCCATATGACCAGGTATGTTTTGGTTCTCCTCTCTCATGTTTCTAAGGTGGTTTCTGACCTTCCTGACTTAGGAAAAGGCTTCAACCCTTTCCCTCCTGGGATGCACTTCACAAATTGTTTGCCATTCAATCAAATGCAGCTATGATGCATCTGATTCTTCTTCCATGGCTGCTGCCTTTGGTTCCGTTATGAGGCATTACTCTTAGCTTCGTCTTCAGCTTTGCCGGATGACATTAAGACCAAACTTTTGGATGCTCCTTTAAATAATAAAAGTGTTTTTTGGATCTGCTGCTGCTGACCTTTTTAAATCCCTCCAAGACAAGGACAAAGTCTTGCAGCAGCTGAAACATATTTTTGTTTATCCCATTCCTAAATTTGGGAGGAACTATCCCACCAAGTCTTCATTTATTCGTAGGCAGTCCTGCTCTCTTCCCAAAGGCAAGATGGATTCTAGATGTGCGACTCCTGCTATGCCTTCTCATTGCCCTGCCCTCAGAAACCTTCTTTTCATGATAAGTCTGGTTCTATTTGATAGTTTGCACCCTCCTTCCCTTGACCAGGTTCCCTTGTTCCTCCATCTTTCCCTGTATCTTCCAAATTGACTAAAAATCACTTCAGACTCTTGGGTTCTGTCCATTATCCATCAGGGATGTTTCATGGTTTGAAAGTTCCTTCATCCCTTTTTGGGCATTCCTCAACCTCCTTGGGAACAGATCTCTCATTTCTCATAAGTTCATAAGTTCATAGTTTCATAGGTAGGTACTAGGCTATCTGCCCAAAGGCATTTATAAGCCTAGCCAGAACGTGTTGGCTTTTGCCGCCCCCTTACATTAATTCCCTGTGCCTCTGTCCAGCAGAGCCACTGAAGTGATCCCTGGGTTAAACTTTCTGCTTCCCATCCACTCATCAAGGTTTCTTTTGAAGAGTGTTAGCAAGGAGCTCTGCCTAATGTAGGCTGCAATCTTGTTCCTAAGCATGGGAAGTCTCTGGGACAGGAATCTATCCTTCCAGCACGACCTATTTATTGTTGTGGTGAGGTTTAGATCCCTAGAGCATGTGGCTCAAGGGGATAAGGTTTTCTTTAGGTAGAGCATGTCCATCAATTCTGGGTTGGACATGGCCTTGTATGTAAGGCAGAGATCACCTCTGAGTAGGCGGTATGCAACCGAGTACAGCTGGAGTTTCTTTTTTTTCCCTCAAATATTTTTTTTATTTTCAATTAAAATATTTACATAATATTTTTAAATATCATTTGAAACAACTATATACAATATTTACATTAGCCTGACTTTCAATTATATACACTCTGTTATTAAATATAGAATTAACAGATCAGTTATCAGAGATACAGTACTGATTATTGCAGAGTATCCAACAAAGATATAGTTTTCTTCCAAGGATTATTTACCAATGGTCTGGGATAGATTCACAGTTCTTTGATTTTTATTTCCATCAATGCAGTTGTATTCAGTAAAGTGTCGAATTCTTCCAAGGTTGGGGGGGTGTATTTGAATTCCACCTTCTGGTTACGCATTTCCTAAATATCACAAGTATTGTCCATAACAAATACATATTTGTCTTATTCAGGTAGGGACTTTCATTTACATTTAGAATTATCAATACTTTAGTTAAGGTAAAGGATTTGTTACATAAAGCTTGTAAAAAATTATTGGTTCCATTCCAATATGATTTAATTTTATTACATTCATAAAAAATATGAATCCAGTCTGCTTTATTTGACTTTTCACACATCCAGCAAAAAAACATTTGTAGGAGTACTGATTGTTTTAATTCTATCTGGTGTTAAAAATGCTCTGTGTAAGTATTCCCAGTTAAATATTTCCAGTACTTTGTGTCAGAGGTGTAATTAACTGATGTAAGATGTTAATTATAATTTCTTCTGTTAACTGTAATGACTGACCTTTTATTAAGAGCTGCCAGTGTGATGGTTTGGGAATTGTTTTATATGTTATTAACTCTTTATATAGATTTGAAATGGAATTTTTCTTTTCACAACTATTATATATAAATTCATACATAAAACTTATTAGATTTGGAATATCTTTAAATGAGGAATTATTAATTAATCTGCATAAATCTTGAGTGTACATTAGAATGCTTTGTAAGGTTAACCAGTCCTGAGTTGGAATATTGTAAGCAGTTTTTATCATATGTATATCTAAAACATTTAATTTATTTACTCATTGAAACCAGCATAAGAATCCATTTTATTGCCAGGAGGTTATTGTTTCCCTATATATTTTGTGAGAAAAGTTCTTAGTGATGGTAAATGGGGTTAAAAGGTCAAACCAAAGTTTTAGATCTATGTTTGCATTGATAAGTTTCCTAAAGGAATTGAGGTAACGATTAATCAGTGCTGTTTTAGAAGGTTTTGTTATATTATATTGTATACTTATTCATAGTATGTACCAGGGTTTGTTTGCTTTGTCTACTATTAAAATTTTTTTTAACAGATTAAATTAATTTGTTAATATAGTCGTTGTTAATTCTTTCCAGTTGGCAAAATAATTTGGGTTTATCCAGTCTATTGTAGTTTTAAGCACAGATGCTTTTATATATGTTTATATTTCTAGGGAGTTCAATCCTGCTTGTTTCCAGGGTCTAATGTGATGAATTAGAGCAACTCTATTCTTTTTGGGATGCCATAAAAATGTTATTAAACATGAGTTTATTTCTTTAAGAATGCATCTTTCAGGAATTAACTGTATTGCTAATGCTACATATAGTATTTTTGGCGATAAGACCATTTTTATTAATTGCAATCTGTCTTCAAGGTTAGTATAATTTTGTTCCACTTTTCTATATATATTTTTATTGTTTCAGTAATTTTTTTTATAATTTATTAATAACGTTTTGTTTATATTTTTGCATAACACTATTCCTAAATAATTTAGCTTAAGTTCTTGTTTTCCTATGATAGATTTATCTGTAACTTGTAGTTCTTTTTTCTTATTTAAAATTTTGATTTTGATCTATTAAAGTGTAGACCTGAAATCTTATAAAATTTCTCCATTACTTCTTCTAGCTCTCCTAATGACTCTGGAGCTTGATAGGGTTAATAAAATATCATCAGCAAAAAGCATTATTTTAGATATGTACTGGTCATAGACTTCTATTCCTTTTATTCTTGGATTATTGCATATTATTTCTGCAAGTATTTCTATAGCCAAAGCAAATAAAATAGGAGAAAGGGGGCATCCTTGTTTAGTACCTTTCTTTATATGGATAGATTCTGAGGTGAAAGGACTTCATTTAATGTAGGCTAAGTTATTAATATATATATGTTTTTAGTAATATGATGAAAGGAGGAGGAAATTCAAATAATGCTAAAGTTTTAAATAGATATTCTCAGTTGAGGGAATCGAAGGCTTTTCTATGTCTAATCTGATTACAAGTGTTTCTCTGTCTTCTTTATTCACATAATCTATAAGAGTAAGTATCCTTTTAATATTATCATGTGTGTGCCTGTTATATAAAAATCCAGTTTGATCATTATTAATTGTCTTTGAAAGTGGGATTTTCATTCTGTTAGCTAGGATTGACACGGATATTTTGTAATCATTATTCAGTAATGATATAGGTCTGTATGAGGTGCAAAGGTCTGATGGTTTATTATCTTTTAGAATTGGTATTATGAGAGAATATTTCCATGAGGGTGGTATTTTTGCTTCTGACTGGACTTCTAGCAAAGCTTTATGAAAAGGGGAGATTACTGTTGAAGGGAAGAGTTTGTAAATTTCTGTAATTATACCATATATCCCTGGAGCTTTGTTAGATTTACTTTATTTTATCTTGTCAACAATTTCTTTGTAGGATATAGGTTTTTGTAGGTCTAGTTTTAAGTTTTTGGGATTTTTTTTTATATTGACAAGGTTTGTATCTAAGTTTATTTGGTTGGTATCTAAATCTTCTTTTTTGAAGTGTTCCATATAATAAAACCGAAATGCTTTAAGGATGTCTCCTATATCTGATACCTTTTTCCCTTTCCTTTCATGATATATACTACTAATGTTATTTGCTTTAGATTGTATTTTAATTCTTGTAGATAAGTTATGTAGAAATCTGGGGGAGGTGGCTAATGAGTTTATTTTTAATTTTTCCAAGGCTAGACAAGTTTTGTGTGTTAAAATTTCATTATATTTTTTATTTAATTCTTCTATTTCTTTTTTGACTTCTGGACAATTCTGTTTTTTTTTTTTAGATTTTGCTGTCAAGAGTCTGGTTTGCAAGTTTAATGATTCAGATTTCCACTCTCTAACTTTGTTTTTGTACCAGCTAAGGGTCTTACCAAATAAATACGCTTTTAATGAGTCCCAAACCATGACTCTACTGATTTCTGTTGTATTATTAATTTCAAGACATAACTGTAGTTCTGACAACCTCCAGGGTCTGAATTCTTTAATTTTCGTGATATATGATGGAATTCTAGTTAAGAGGATTAAAGGTTTAAACTCTATTTGGAGCTTCATTATCAGAGTCATGATCTGAGAAGGGGTATGGAACTATTGAGAAGTTGAGGATTTTTGTTTGTAAATCTTGAAATACAAATAATTTGTCTATTCTGGTTTGTGTTCCAAATCTATGATCTTTATGGGAAAATAATAAGGATTTATCATCTTTTACTTTAAAACTGTCAATTAAATGAAATGAATCAATCCATTTTTTTAAGGATTTTGAAATAGTTGTTATGGGAAAAGACTTCTTCGTGGTTTCAGATGCTTCTAAGGTACAATTAAAGTCTCCTCCCAGTATAAGATTTCCTTTATAATTATTGGAAATAAAATCTAGGTGTTTTTTAACCGTTCCTGCTCCGATTCCTGGGAACCAGTATAGATTACCCAAGGTCCATATTCTGTTATCAAATTTAATTATAACAAATGCTAGTAGACCTTCTTTGTCTTCATATTTATAAATAACTTTTGGAGTGATTATGTTTTTCTTCCAGAGAATTGATACTCCTTTTGTCTTTGTTCAATAGGAGGATTGAGCTAAGACTGTATAGTCCTTAAGGTACCAAATAAAGCTATCATTAGTCTTAAAATGCATTTCCTGGAGAAATACTACTTGTGCCTTATTTAGATTTAAATATTTTAGTAAGTTTCATCTTTTATTTGCATTATTTAAGCCATTAGTATTTAATGATAAGAATGTTAAATCCATTTCAAGTTATTGTTGGAAGAAACGTTTTGCTGTTTTTTTTTTATTTTGATTAAAGTAGTTATACCATATTCTCTGATAACAGTGGATGTTATTTTTATGTGTGTACACTTGGGAGTGTTATTTAATGTTCATTATTCTTTAAATATAAGTAGAGTAAAATTCTGGTCAGGCTTCAAAAAAGTACTTCTATAAAACATTAATTCTAAAGTATCAAATACAAGTAAATATGAATTTCCCAGCAGGAGTTTCTTCAGTCGAGCTGCATAGGGCATCTGTTTGAGACCAGTGATCCTCTTGGTGAGGTACTTCTGTGGTCTTTCCAGCTGTTGCAGGTGTCTTGTAAGGTACATCTCAAATGGGGCATTGTACTCTATGATGGGTCTGATGAGTGATGAGTAGAGGGACACAATGACCTCTTTTGATCTGGATGCGAACCCTTTTGTGATTAGTTGGGCCACATAGAAGGATTTTCTAACCACTTTGGCAATGTGATTATCAAAGGTGAGATTACTATCTACTTGGGTCCCCAGATCCCTTATTATGTCTTCCGTATTTAGGGGACTACCACCTATGTCCAGGTCTGAACTGTCTGCAAACAGCTACAGTTAACTTTGAGTATGTGTCTACCTGTTTGAGCCAATATTCATTTTCCACTGAAGAGCACTCTGCTTTGGTTGTAAGCAGCCCCCCCCACCACACACACACACACACACACACACACACACACACACACACACACACACACACACACACACACACACACATCTTCCACTTTCTCTTATTCTCTTCTGTTAGCAAATAGTATCCATAACTGATCAATACTGTGTGTTTGTAAATTTAAACTATGACCACAGTAGCCTACTGATACAAGGTTATCCTGTTTTTCCACCTGAGAAATTAAGAAATGACTTTCAGTTTCAGAGCAGTCCTTGGTCAATTGTGATTGTTTCTTAACACATACTTGTCTTTGCTTTGTGATTGTTTCCAGCCCCGCATACCAGCAACTAACAGGGTCTCTACCCACTTCGCTCCTCACTCTGCCCCCTATTCCCTCCCACCCCCTGTGGTCCCACCTTTATTGCACTCAAACCCCTCCCATCTTTCTAACAGCCAACCACAGCACTAACCCAACACTACCTCCTCCATCTTCCCACTACTATCACACCTCCTCAACTAACATGTACAAGCATACCTTTCCTATGCTCACTGCATGCACTCTCCTTGCATATATTACATCCTACCAAAGCTCCATTATTCCGCCACTCAACCACTACCACTGTACTACTACTCACACGACCACTCATGTCTCACCCACACTCAGCTCCCTCCCACCAGCTCAAGAACCATCCCTATGCACCCCACATATTCTACCAACTATATTACTCAAACATAAAGCATCCCTACAACTTAACATAGTAACCCTCCCACCATACCTATTACCCACAGAGCACAATCATAAAGTTTCCCTTATAAACAAACACATTCAAAAACTGAGAAAACTAATAATCTCATGCTTATCAAAATTAGCCCTAAGTGGAGACATCCACCCCAACCCTGGCCCTACCATCTCCAACCCAAATCTTCATAATCAGACTAGAAACCACAACTTCTCCCATATTACAGCCAACAGAAACCCAAGTGACTTCCTTCTACTATGCCTAAATATTAGAAGTATATCCAACAAAGTCCATGAACTCCATGCCACCATAGATACATCCCCAGATATAGTCATCCTGACAGAAACCTGGCTAAAACCTCACATTACCAGTGAGCAAATACTCCCTACAGGTTACGGCATACTAAGAGTAGACCGGCTAAACAAAAAAGGAGGTGGTGTAGCTATAATATTTAAACCACATCTAAACATCCAGATCTTAAAATCATCAGCTCTACAAATAGGCAATGAAGAAATAATATATACCAACCTCAAAATTAACCAAAACAAAACCATCAACATAATTGGATGCTACTTCCCACCTGGCCAAAACATCCCTCCCTAGAAAACCTCCTCAGCTGGTCTACCCACCATCTCCCCCAAGAAACTATCATCTTAGGTGATTTCAATATTGACTGGCAATCCTGTTCTGGCAACAATCCAACCCATCATGTACACCTTCATGGCTTCACTCAACTAGTCCAGTCACCAACCAGGATAAATAAAAACTCCACCAAGCACACTACCCTGGATTGGATACTAGTCAGTAAGAGCCCCCAGTCATATATAACAGGCTGCTTATCAGATAGCCTCAGTGATCACTCCCCAACATTCCTACTCAAAAAATACCTATACCAAGCTAAACCTGTCATCTACCGTCAAATACGTAAAAAACTAAACTTTAACCCACTCACATTCATCTCATCCCTCAAAGAACTGGCATCCTCTAAAGTACCTCAGTCTAGATAATGCAATTTAATTTTTTAATACTACCTTCCTGAACATCCTTAATTACCATGCCCCCATAAGATTCTCCAGAACCAAAGCACAACCCTCCCCATGGCTACAGAAAACCACTAAGTCAGAAATGAAAAACAGGGATAAAGCCTGGGAGCACTGGCGCAAAACCAAAACCCCCTCAGCTAGACAGAAATTCCTAGAACTACGCAACAGAGTCAAAAAGCTAATAAAACAGGACAAATCCCAGTACTACCAGTCTGCCCTAGTCTCCTCACAACACAGCCCCAAACAATTCTGGTCCTCCATAAACTCCATCCTCCACCCAGGTAAAGTCAGTACCCCTCCTCCTAACATCCCTCACTCCTCAGAAAATATTGCTACCTCATTCAGCACACACTTCACCCAAACCATGCTATCACTAGCTAAACAACACAATCCCCTTCCCTCCAACCCACACCTTCAACTAGTAATCTCCCCACTGCCTTCTCTTTTTCTCCTGTTCCTACCTCCAACATAAAAAAACTCTTAACTAAACTTAAACCCACCAGATTAGCAGCAGACAGCCTCCCAAGTGAATACCTACAAATCGCAGCTGATGCTCTGGCCTACCCAGTATCCATCTTGATTAACCAATCTCTGTCTGAAAGTTACGTTCCCACACTGTGGAAAGTATCACATATAATTCCCCTCCACAAAGATGGACCCTCCACAGAACTAACCAATTACCGCCCCATAGCTATTCTCTCTCCACTCTCCAAAATACTAGAGAGATGCATACACTCTCAGGTCTCAGACTACCTCCTTACTAACAACCTCCTTTCCAGTACTCAGCATGGTTTCCGACCAAACCATAGCACCACCACTGCCTTACTCTCCTTTACTAACACTATCCTTCAGCATAAAAACAATGGCTATCTCTCCTCTGCTACTTTCCTAGACCTATCTAAAGCATTTGACATGGTCCCACACAAACAACTTATCTCTGTCCTCAATAACCTACCCTTTTCACAATCGGTCACCAACTGGTTTCAGAGTTACCTGTCTGACCGCCAACAATCCGTTGTATGGCAGAATGACATATCTCCCCAACTACCTGTCTCCATAGGTGTTCCCCACGGATCCATTCTTGGACCCCTACTCTTCTCTGTTAACACCAATAATCTAGCCTCTGCCACCAAACATGGCACACTCATACAATACGCAGATGACTTGACCATCATCTGCTCGGCCCAGTCCCTATCAAAACTGCAAAAAGTCACACAGGAAGCCTTTTCCTCTGTTAAAACATGGTTATCCGATGCTCAATTAATACTCAACCCAAACAAAACTAAACTACTCATCTTCCAACCCACCAAACATACTCAAAACAACTCTCACTTTAACATTACGGCAAAAGACAACACCACTATATACCCAACTGAACACACCAAATTGCTAGGAGTGGAAATAGACAATAAACTAAAATTTGACATTCACATATCCATGACTATAAAAAAAGACCACAAAAAACTAGGAGCATTATACAGAAATAAGCAATTTCTCACCAAAGCAGCAACAATTTCAATAGCAAATTCCCGCTTTATCTCCACCCTACTTTATGCCTCTCCAATATATACCAACCTAAGGCAATATGATCTAAATTCGCCACAGGGGCATCCTACCGTAGTCACCACTGTCTCTCACTTGCTGAACTGAGCTGGCTTGAACTCCCTCACCTCCTTCAGTGGTATCAACTCTCACTCGCCCACAAACTAGTAAACCATCCACTAAATGTCCCATCCCTCCAGAATCTACTCCAACCCTATCGCACCACCAGACCACTAAGATCCAGCAGCAAAAATCACTTGCAGATCACTAAAGCCAGTAACTCTGCTGGTGAAGCACTATTCTCTTGCGCCATAGCCAAATTATGGAACTCAGTCCCACCCACAATTACCTCCATAGCATCATGCACCCACTTCAAAACTTTACTAAAAGCGCAGCTAAAAACATGCTGGATATGCCCTTGCAACTCCCACTCTAATATCATCCACCCCATCCAACCACTACCTTTCTTTCCACTCCACTAACTACCTTGATTATAGCAAGCTCAGATGCTCATAAGCCAGTACTTATTATACAGCACGAACTTCTTCTTCTTGTAACATTTGTTAACGTCTGGTATGCACTTCACAGATAAAGATTCTAGTTGTCTACTGATGTACTATGTTCTTCATCTGTAAATATGTTGTAAGTAATTGCTATGTAAATTGTTATTCACTATGTAATCCAATGTATATAATGTCTGTTTATTTTAACTGTGGAGCTTTTCTCCCCGGGCCTCCGCTGAAAATGGACCTACGTCCAGTCGGACACTCCCGGTCAACAGATTTAAATAAATAAATAAATAATTAAATAAATAAATGTGGTAGTTTGTGGGCACTTTCTCAGAGGTTCTTCACTCTTTTTTAACTCTGGGCACCATTCAACCCATGCCTCCCACTCAGGTAGGAAAGGATTTTTATTTCAGAATGTTTTTGGTTCCATGAAGGAAAGGTACACGGAGACAAATTCTGTACCTTTACCTGGTGAACACCTTTCCCAGGGTTCCTTCCTTTCGGATGTTTTTCCTTCAGACATTATTTCCCCTTCTTCTTCTGCAGACCGTTTTGGTATCTCTGGATCTCAGGGATACATATCTTCTCATCCCTATCCATCTTCTCTTCAGGAAATTTTTACATTTCTCTGTCTCTTCCTTGCATTTTCATTTCTCTGCTTTGCCCTTTGGCCTCTCTACTGCCCCAAGGGTATTCAGCAAATGCCTCACTCCTGTCATTGCTTATTGCAGAATTCAAAGTATTTAGACTTTTCCTTATCTAGACAACCTGCTTTTTCAAGCTCCTTCCCCCAGCAGTCTGCTTCAGGATCTCACGTTTACTACTTGTTTATTACACAGTCTAGGGTTAACCATAAACATCAAGAAATCAGTTCTGACACCTTCCAGAATCATATTTTCCTTGGCTACAGACTTCAGACAGTTCCCATGTGGGCATCTCTGTCTGTCCCCAATGCTCTGTCTCTAATAACCTTTTACCAATCCCTTCTTCTTCTTCTGGCATCTGACACAACCAGGACATTTTCAAGGTCCTGGGGTTCATGACTTCCACCATTCCCAGGATCCCTCTTGTCAGGCTAAATATGAGGAAACTTCAGTCGTATCTCAAATCAGTGTGACTTAAGCAATGCCACCCCCTAAAGTTCCTGGTACCTTTTCTTTCCTGTCTCAAGCTTGAGCTTTAGTGGTAGATTCATCAACTTTCTCTCAACCTGGGGCTTCCTTCTGAAACCTCAATTACTACTTAGGAGCTCTTTACAGATGCCTCAGACAGGAGGTGAGTTTCCTCCTGTGGCCCTCTAAAGGTTCAGCGTCTCTGTCCTCTTCATTAGAGGTCATACCATATAAACACAAAAGGGATAAGGACCCTGCTTCTGGCTCTGCAAGCTTTTCAAACCCTCTTTCATCCTGGGCCCCCTCAAAGTTTTCACAGAAAATACCATAGTGATGTGGTATGTTAACAAGGAGGGGACACAAAGTCATATCTTCTTTGCAGACAAGTTCTTCAGGTCTGGAATCAAGCTATCCAGTATCAAGTCACTCTTCAGGCAGTTTACATTTGCTCAGAGCACAATCTAATGGCAGATTCCTTGAGCAGGTCTAGCACACAAGCACACTAATCGATGCTTCACAGACATGTGTTCCTGGACTTTGTCCACCAGTGGGGTATTCCTCATGTAGATCTTTTTGCCTCCCCTCTGAACAGACAACTTCCTCTATTCTGTCCCAGAGTCCCAAGTCCTCTGGCCTGGAAAGTGGACACCCTGTCTTTTCTTTGGAAGGGGTTGTTTCTGTACACCTTTCCCCCCTTACTCTGTTACCACATGTTCTGTCCAATATCAGGCAGGACTGTTCCAAAATCTTCTTGGTGACTCACTTTTGGCCAATACAGCATTGGTTCCCCCTTCATTCTCATTTGGCCAGTGGCACTCATCACAAGTTACCTCACCGAATGGATCTTCTCACACAAAACAAGGGGTCTCTCATCCATCTTCCCTTGTCCACTCTTCAAATGACACTGTGGATGATAGAGTTTTGATCCCTTTTAGGCACCTCTTTTCTGAGGATGTGCTTCAGGTTCTGCAGAAGGCCAGGAAACCCACTATCAGGAAATCATATATACCCAAAGGGAAGAGATATTCTGCCTGGTTCCACTCTAGCCATCAGGATCTGCTATGGAGGTTCCTTTGTTTTTTTTTTTTTTCTTATCTGTGTGATCTGCCCCATGCTGGCTTGGCATATTCTTCAGTGAAAAGTCCACTTGTCAGCAGTTTCTGCTCGTCTGCCTTGACTCCTGCTCTTGCCTCTAATTTTGAGGTCAAGCAATTCCTTAAGGGCATCCTTCATATCAGGCTTCCCAGGAAGCCTATTCTACCTTCTTGGGTTCTCACTTTTGTGCCTGAAAAATTGATCCAGGCTTCTTTTGATCCTGCTTCCTCAGCTTCCTTGCAATCTTGTACTTGGAAGACTGTTCCACTTTTTGCTCTTACTTCAGCCAAGAGGGTATCTGAACCTCAGGCTCTTATGGCTATTCCTCCTTTATTAGTTTTCCATGGAGACAGGGGGTCTTTTTGTGCTAATCTTTCTTTTATGCTCAAGGCAGTCAATGAGTTGTCAATTAATAAATCTATTCATCTTCCTTCCTTCCTTTTTTCCTTCTCTACAGTTTGCCAGTGAGAAAGTTCTTCACACTGTGGATTTACATAGACAGCTCAGACATTATTTAAATAAAACTAAAGTTTTTCACATATCTAAACAGCTTTTTATTTGGTTTCATCCCAGGACTTTGGGCTTGACTGTTTCTAAGCAAACCATCTCTTCCTGGATTTCTTAGGCCATTTTCTTTTCTTGAGGCTGGTACATGGTCCTTGGCTCATACTTTTAGAAAACACTACAAGTTGGATGTTGCTTCCAGGACCAGAGCAGGCTTTGCCAGGGCTATGCTGCATGGGTCTGTGGAGGGTTATTCTCTGCCTTCCTCCTTCCAGGCTTCATTCTGAGCTTTTGTACTCTCCCTAAGTGAAAAATACTGCAGCAACGATATGGAAAGGCATAATACAGTTGTACAAAATCTTACCATAACAGTAGATGGCTTTCTCTTTACTGTTGCAGTATTCTGCCCCTCCCTCCTTCTCCCTCTGTCCTGACTCTTGTCCTGTGTTCTGGTTCATCTCCTGGTCAATGGGCCTGTCTTCTTTCTTCCTCCTTTGTTTTATCTTCTGGATGTACACATTCCTATTTTGGCCTGAGGATGTTTTGTTCTTCTTGAGACTTTTTCATTTCTGAGTATGTGAGTCCATACGTCAGCTTTATGCCCTATGCCTTACACAGGGTGTATACTTTGGCTGTACAATGCCTATAAGTACTAAAGGCTTTTGTATACTGGCCAGATGTTGAGCTATCCTTGACAGGTGATCCCTTAGATAAAAAAATACTATGACAATAAAGAGGGTTTGCTATCAAAAGACTGTAAGTCATGAATTGACAGTTATAACATCGAAATACATTTATGCGACATTCATAAACACTGAAAAAAAATTATCAAAGTTTACATACATCAAAAATAGCTGCATTCACCTTTAAGAACATCATGGAAGTGACAGAATTGCATTAAAACTTGCGATAATCTTAGTTTTATTAATTTGACATATATTCTTAATCCCCTGTACCGCACTGCATATGGACCAGATCCGTACTGCTCAGCGCTGACAGTATTGTTTTTGCGGGGGGGGCAGCACCCCTGCACCCCCTTTTGGGGGCTGCACCCCCACACCTCCTGCTGCTTATATATTACAACTCCGAGATCACACTACAGTGCGGAAAAGGGTATATCTCCCAATCCGCACTGTTCTGTGATGTCAGTATGAAAAAAAAGAAAAAACACTTTGGATATGTGTCCATTTGGTGGTGGTGAACGTATAGGACTTTCTGGAGCACTTGCACAATCCATTGCCCTGTTTTTGACATCTTTTCAACAATTAAACTTGCATACATTAACTGTCGATGACACGAACCATTGAATATTCATGAGTCGATGACGTGGCTCGCACAAATGAACGTTCGATCCTTTAAATTACAAACATTTGATAGAAAACCCAGTGAAGAAAGGATATCTACTGTTATAACATTTTACACAACTGTAGTTTTTCTTTCTTTATAACTGCTGTCATTCAGTCCAATATTATATAAATTTCTGAATCCTGCTTTCCCTTAAACCTCCCTCCTCCTCATGAACATTACTCTGCATGTATTGTCCACAAAACTTCTATTTATTTCTATGTAATTTGCTCCTGCCCTTTTCTAGAGATCCCAGTTCAGTTATTTTATCTCTTTTACAACATTCAACACCTTAAATACACTTGGTTTAGATTTTGATTTCCATATTCTGGTAATTGTTTTTTTTTTTTTTGGCAGCCAACAGAATTAAACTTAATAAGGTCTTACTATATCTAGGCAATTCTTATCATGTGTATTCCTTAATTGCAAGACCATCAGGTCTTAACCTAGCTTTGAGGATTTTCTCAGGCTATAAATGCCCCTCCTGTCTACCCATGATCCTCAGGAAAAAAGGACCCTATCTCCAGATCTTTTCAGCTGTGAAAAATTGGCAAATGATAATGCTTGGTGAAAGTATGTACAGAACTCCAGGTAGCAGTTTTTAGGATGTCTCTGGTAGGGACACCTCTGAGAAAGGCTGTAGAGGTAGATGCAGCCCTGGTTGAATGGGGTCGAATCCCCTGTGGGATAGGTTTTCCATGGTGCTTATAGCAGAAATGAATGCAATGGCCTATCCATTTAGAAATAGTTTGCTTTGAAATAGCCTTCCCCTCTGGCCCTGCAGCAAATCCCACCAGCAGTTGTTCAGATTTCCTTTGAGGTTTAGTCCTGTCCAAGTAGAATCTAAGTTGTCTGTGCACATCTAAGGAATGCAGTATCCGTTCCCCTTTGTTCTGTGGATTAGAAAAGAAGGTTGGTAAATGAATGGACTGATTAAGAACCACACTGGATACCACCTTGGGCATGAAGGAGGGATTGGTCCTGAGAGACACCCTGTCCGCATGAAAGATGATGAAAGGCTCCACTGCCATAAGGGTCTGTAATTCAGATACCCTTCTTGCTGAAGTGATTGTTAAAAGGAAAGCTGTTTTAACTCTGCACTTGCAGCTGGCTCAAAAGGAGGAAGAGTGAGTTTTTCCAATACACAGTTAAGGTCCCAAGCTGGAGTTGGGGCTCTCCTGGGTGGTCTTAAGTTTTTGGCCCCTCTGAGGAACTGCTTGAGCAGTGGGTGGGAAAAGAGGGGTGGTTCTGTGTTGTAATGAGCTGAAATGGCTGAGGCGTGAATTTTGATGGAGGAAAAGGAAAGGCCCTTGTAAAGCATCTCAGTTAAGTATTGAAGAATCTGAGGTAAATTGGGAGCTGCTGTGACCATCCCTTGAGTTTGGTTCCAGGCACAGAATCTTTTCCATTTTTCAGCATAAGATTTTCTAGTACTAGGCCTCCTTGCCTCCAAAATGACATCCAACACTTGTTTACTGAGGGATGGTAACAGAGAGATTAGCTAATTAGCCAGGCTGCCAGGTTCAGGGTTTGAAGCTGGGGGTGCAGAATCTGGCTCTCCTGCTGTGACAGCAGGGTAGGGGTCTGAGGCAGGTGCCATGGGGCTAGCAGTGACACACTGCGCAAGAGGGGATACCAGTGTTGGTGTGGCCAGTCTGGTGCAATCAGTATCATCCTTAGTTTGTCCTGTATCATGCTTGGTTTGTCCTGTTTGATCTTTAGCAGTACTTTGGAGAGGAGATGCAGAGGAGGAAAGGCATAAACTGATAGATTTTTCCAGATGAAGGACAGAGCATCCATTTTCCAAGCTTGTTTGTGGGGAGTCCTTGTGCAAAATGTGTCCAATTGGTAGTTCTGGGGGGAGGCAAACAGGTCTATATCTGAGCTTCCCCATTTGTTTATCAACATGTTGAACGTCTTTGGTTCCAGTTTCCACTTTGTGTGGGTCCATGAGATTTCTGCTTAGTTCATCTGCCAGTGTATTTAGTTTTCCTGGCAGGAATTGAACCTGTATTTGCACTTGGTAGCTCAAGGCTGTGTTTCACAGAGCCATGGCTAGTCTGCAGAGGGGGTAAGAATGGGTACCCCCCCTGCTTGTTTATGTACCACATAACAGTGGTGTTGTCCGTCTTTACCATTAATTGTCCTGGAAGAATGTGGTCCTTGAAGGCTGTCAGAGCATTCTGTACAGCTAACATTTCTTTTTGATTGATATGCAGGTGCATTTGACTTGGGTTCCATTTGCCCTGAATGCACTTCCCTGCCAGGTGAGCCCCCCATGCATAGTCTGATGCGCCTGTTGTTAGGGTTTGGGCGGCAGGGGGTAGAGTGGATGGTAGTCCCTTGTTTTGGTGACAGGTCTCTACCCACCAAAGGAATTCTAACCGTAGGCATGGTATGACAGGAATCATTGCTTCTAGATCCTGAGAATGTTGACACCATAGGCTTTTTAGATACCATTGTAGTTTCCTCATATGCAGTCTTGCATATGGAATTAGTAGAATGCAGGAGGCCATGAATCCCAAGGCTTGCAGTATTTGCCTTGCAGATAGCAGGGTTTTTGTGGCCACTAGTTTGAAGTAAGTTGTCAAATTAATTTGTTTCTCTGGCGTGAGGAAAGACATCTGGGAAGTTATGCTCAAGTTTGCTCCCAGGAATATAATTTGTTGACAGGGTATCAGATGTGATTTCTTTTCGTTTATGGTGTACCCCAGACAAGTTAGCATCTTTTGTACAAATGCCAGATGATTCAAAAGTATGTTCTGGCTTTCTGCCTGAATTAGACAATCGTCCAGGTATGGGTATATTTGAATATTTCTTTGCCTGCAAAATGCAATGACTGGAGCTATGCACTTTGTGAATAACCTGGGCGCAGTAGATAAGCCTAAGGGCAGTACAAAGAACTGATAGTGCATGTAGCCTGCTTTGAAGCATAGGTATCTTCTGCAAGATTCCCTGATTGGGATGTGCAGTGTTGCCAACCAGGCATCTTTGCCTAGCATAGGAAGCAACTGGTGAAGAGTTAGCATCTTGAATTTTGGAATCACCAAAAAGGTGTTTAAGATAGAAAGGTCCAGAATAGGACGCCATGAGTTGTCTTTTTTGGGTACCAGGAAAAGTCTTGAGTAGAAACCTTGTCCCTTTTCCTCTTCTGGTACAGTTTGAATAGCTTTTATGCTTAAGAGAGAGTACTTGCTTTTCAGCCTCTGCTGACTGATTTGGTGGTAGATCTGGCCATCCATTTGGGGTTGGTAATGTGTGGAAGTGAAATCTGTATCCTTGGAAAACTATATTTAAAATCCATTTGTCCTGGGTAATGAGTTCCCAGTTTTTTGCCTGCAGAGCAATCTTTCCCCCTAAAGGAGCAGTCAGTTGAGAAGTGCTTGGAAGTCTTAAAGTTAAGTCATTGACACAGTTTACCATAGAGAGGAGTCTTACTACTCCCTGTTTTGGAGGTGGGAGCCCCCCACTGCTTAGTCCTGTGTGTAACCTGGGAATGAAGCCTGGGTGTTCTCTTGGTTCTGGGTTTGGACTGAGAAGGCCTGGAAGACGCAGTAAAGGACCAATTCTTAGAGGGCCAATGCCTACTAAATCTTGGAGGCTGTACTTGTAGGAAATCTTTAACAGTTTGCATAGATTTAGCTTTTTCCTCAATCTTTTTAAGAACGTCTTATGCTTTGTTGCCAAACAGGCGGTCCTGATTTAATGGAGCATCCAGCAATTTAGCTTTAAGATGATCTGGCAAGGATTGCTCCTTAAGCCAAGCATGCCTTCTAAGTACAGACCCAGCGACAGCAGCCCTGCAAGATGCCTCTAGTGAATCAAAACCACATTGCAAAGTATGTTTTCCAACCTGTTCAGCAGAATGCATTAAATTCTGTAAATACTTATTTTCAGCACAGTCAGGAATCAACATCATTTTCTGTTTAAGCAATCCAGTAATATGCTGCTGATACTTTAACATATGAAACTGACAATTTAAGGCCCTAATGGCCAAGGTTGCAGAAGTGTATACCTTCTTACCCCATCTATCCAGCGCTTTGGAGTCTCTTTCAGAGGGGGTAGGATTTTTGGCAGTAGCAGCCTTAATGCCCTTGGGTCCCTGTGAAATGGTCTCAGGATCCGCAGTAGGATTTTTAAAAAGGAACTTGTGAGAGTCAGGAACCCTGTAATATCTATCAGGTTTTCAGGGAGCAGGAGGTAAAGAGTCAGGGGCCAAGCTAGATTCCGAAAAGGCATCATCAACAATGTCTAGTACAGGAGGGATAGCTAAAGGCTTGTGCTGGGGCAGGCATAAGAAATCCCTAAGCCTCTTAAGAATCAGAGTAATCCTGGCTTTCCCAATAAAAATGCTCCCTAAGAGTATGCAAGGTTTCACCAAAAGAGAAATCCTCTGGAGGAGAAGCAGAGGGAATAGAGTCCTCTGCATCAGAATCCTCATAGGTAGATAAGAGTAAATCCTGGTCATCAGAGGAAACAGAAATTTCAGAATCCTGGTCAGAAGTATCATAAGAAAATTCAGTCCTAGGTCTCTTAGTGGGGGAAGGTTGGCTTCCCCTGATTAAAGTAATAAGGTCTTCAGCCATTCTTATCATTTGTTTTTTAGGTATAGAGCGGCCATGGTAGTGCAGTGGTTAGCGTTGTCGCCTCACAGCAAGAGGATCTCCGATTTGATTCTCGGCTGGAGTGCCTTCTGTGCGGAGTCTGTATGTCCTCCTTGTGGTCACGTGGGTTTCCTCCGAGTGCTTCGGTTTCCTCCCACATCCCAAAGACATGCTGTAGGTGGATTGGACACTCTAAATTGGCCCTAGGTGTGAGTGCATGTATGTGTGTGCCTTCCGTGGAAGGTTGGGCACTGGGCTGGCAACTCGACACCGTAAAACTCCACTGTCAATCATGAGCAGACAGGTGATCCACCGTGGCGACCCATAACCGGGAAAAGCTGAAAGAAGAAGAAGAGGCCTGACCATACAGTATGGGCATCGGTTTTCTAGGCATGGTTCAAGATTTGGGCCTTGAAGAAGAAGATGGCGTCAGTTTAATATGCAAGTCAGTAGGCCTGAATACACCCTCAGAAGACGGTGCCTGCACAGCGGCTCCAAACCCATCAAAGGTAGAGACATCCGCAGGTTCCACAGTTGAAGCATCTAGTGGCATATCGGACTCCGAATGGGTCTCAGTAGAGGCCTTTGAATCTGAAGTAGCGGGTATCAGGGGCTGCAAAAGCACATCACTGAGTACCGGCGAACTGGTGACTGGCTTAGGATGCGTTGGCGGCAGCTTTGGACCTAGTCTCTGTCTTTATCTTTGTGTTTTTTTGGAATGCCGGTAGTCGGATGGCTAACTGAAGACATATCTGGATAATTGAACCGAGTACCAAAATATTTAGAAGTGTAAATATACTGACAACGAATAGTTTGTTGCTTAAATAAGGCACAAGACTGACAGTGAGATACATCATGGTCAAGGCCTAGGCAAGGAATACAGTACGAATAAAAATCTTTATGAGGTATTTGCTTTCCACAAGAAATACAGTTATTGACTTTTACTGACATTGGTTTAGAGCAAGAAAAATTTTCCCCAATGGGGCACTTAGCTTTAGTTGAAGACTTCGGTTCTGAAACTCGAAAACGAAAATTTCAGGAGTCGGCCGACCGGCACTTGCGAACTGCTTCTGCTTCAGGCACCGCATGGCAAGAAAGACTGATGTAATGGTGTCGGCTGCATGCTTTATACCCCTGACTACCTGACGTCACAGAAGATGAGACAGCAACCGATGCAGGACCCAAGACTTTGATAATCAGGCTGACTGAGGGCTACTGCAAGCAGATAACCCAAATGTGATGACTGCAACAGTGAAACATGAAGAACATCCTATTGTGGTCTCACCATGCAAAAGAGGCCAGGCAGGATCCTCTAGTCTCATAAAGGCAGGAATGGTCTAGCTTGTACGATCAGGACTGACTACACACTGGCCGTGGCCTCACTCAAGAAGGCTTCCACACCACAGAGTTCAGTGGCCCACTTTAAATAAAATGTGTTGCTTCGTGTCACTTGGTGGGGAAGCTCAACAGCCCTGCCTTGCTAAATGAACCAGCTCCCAGTTACTGACAGGGCAACACTTCTATTTTGTACCTTAACATTTAGGTTGTTAAACCTTATGTACCCATCCTTGTAAATATGATGGTTATGAAAAATTCTCCTACACCCTCAGATTCAGAAATCAAAGAGCTCTTTTCATACCTTTCAATCTCTTAGCCCAAGAAATCTGGACAAAGCCTGACAGATTTTAAATATTTCTCATAAACTTAGAAAGTGGCTAGAGTAACAGGGTTTGTGTTAACATGCATTTTCTGCAGGATATGAGGTCTGAAACTTGTATGTCATTATTTAGTGATTTCTTTTCTCAGATCATCCCAGTGATTTCTCAGAAAACATTTTTTTTAGGAAAAGGCTGAAATTATGAGACAAAAATCTGAACATTCTGTGAAAATGTGGACAGTTGAAAGGTATGGCTCTTTCTCTACTGATAACTAATTTTATCCTGGCAGTTGAGGAAAAAATGCTCCTGATTTGTGTTTCTTCATTTGTTATAAATAAACAAAAGTATTTCTCATTTAGAAAATCTTTGAATATTCACCTACTCATTATAAATAAATGATTTACAAAAATGGGTAAAACTGTTTTACAAGGCAAAGTTATCTGATGAGCAGGACTAACACTCTCACTTAGACAAGAAATGTTAGAGGACATGCATAGTTAACAGCAAATGTAAATGCTTTTGAGAAAACAAGGAATAGTATTTATTACATGACAATGCTAGTGAATAATTAATTCAAATTCAAGTTGTTCTGTATCAGAACCATTATTTTCTGCAGTGTGTCAATAGTTTATGGTGATTAAGACAAAAACTATGTGCTAGCTGAAAGCATTTGGGTGTATATCATATCCCAACCCATTACTCACTTCTGCATTTTCGTATTCTTCCCGTGTTCTTTGTTTTCTGTATTAATTTGCATCCATCTCACTTTTCCAAATATTTTTTGCAGTTTTAAGGAGATGGTCCAGATCTCCTTTCCACTAAGAAAATTTAACTGAAGTGTCCTGTTGCAGACATCTGAATATTCCATTCTCACTTGATAGTTATTTAGTTATTTGTTTACTGGGGTAGTGCATTGATCAAAACTGACCAATCTCTTGCTCAGCCTAGATGAAATACAAAACATTTCACAAACAAAAAATATAGAAATGTGAGCAATAGCAAAGTAGTTTAGACTAATTACACAGAAAAAATGTTAATATATATTCAAGTGAACAAGCACAGTGCAATGTACAATAAATACATTTGTTTCTAAAATGGATCAGTCCTCACAGGATCATAGGAGATTACTAGGTTAATGGCCCCAGGGCCCTTACAAGCCTAGCTAAGTACATCCCATGTTCCCAAGGGTGTCTGGTTCAAGCAGACACTAAAATTAGCACCTATTACCCCTGCCCAAGAGGGACACAGGTGGAACTCCTGGGGTGAATTTCCAGTTACCCATCCAATCATCCAAATTACTCTTAAATAGGGCCAACGAGGGGTGTTCTTTAACATGAATACAAAGCTTGTTCCAAAAGTGGGGCAACCTCTGTGAGACAAATCTCTCCCTCCAGCAAGATCTGTTGATATCACATACCAGGCTAAGGTCCTTTAGTGAGTGATCCGTGTGCCATTTGACTTGCGAATGTGCAGCATTTCCATTAAAGCTGGATCAGAGATTGCTCTGTATGCAAGGCACAGATTGCCTCTGAGTAGTCTGTATGACAGAGTAAAGTGACAATGATTTCAATCTGTCTGCATATAACAGATATTGATGACCCTGAATTTCCTTTGTAAGGAACCCTTGTGGTCTCTCTAATTGCTGCAGTTGTTTGGAAAGGAACATACTAAAGGGAGAGTTGTACTCTATTATTGGTCTGATGAGGGAAGAGTACAGAGGGGTTATAACCTCTTTTTTTCTGCGGGCAGTGCTCTTACTTATGAGATGAGCAATATAAAATGCCCTTCTTACCACTGTGAAGACATGGTGATCGAAGTTAAGGCTGCTGTCAACCTCAGTACCCAGATCTCTTGCCACTGACTGTGTGCTTATGGTATTGCTATTGATGTGGTAGTTTTCAGGAACATCACCCTTGCTGAAGGGGATGATAATCCATTTTTTGTATTAAGTTTAAGGCCATGAGTTTGGCACCAGTCATTAGTCTATGTAAAACCTTCTTGCAGGATGTTGACATCGCTAGGGGTTTCAATGCTCACTCTCAGTTTGCAGTCATCAGCAAACTTTGTCAGCCACAGTCCTTTAGTTTTAGCCTGTACTTCAGAGAAGTAGATTCCAGACAGTAGGGGTCCCAGAACTGATCTCTGTGGAATACCACTGGTTACGGGTCTGCTGGAGGAGATGGAGTCCCCTATTTTGACCGTATGAGTTCTATCAGTGAGCCAGTTTACAACCACCTGACAATATATGGGTTGATACCCAGTTGGGTGTGTTTATTTATGATGCCTGAGTGGGGGGTTGTGTCAAAGGCTATGGCTAAGTCTAGGTAGGCCTTATGCACAGATTTGCCCTCATCTAGGGCTTTGGTGACTGTTTCAAAGAAGTCCACCAAGTTTAACAGGCATGATCTCTCCTTGACAAAAGCAAACTGGGTGGGATTGAGTGTTTGGAGATTTCCTATATCTTTGTTAATAAGGTCCATGATGATTTGTTCCATGGCCTTGCAGATAAGGCTGGCCAGGCTAATGGATCTATAGTTCACAGGGTCCGTGGATGCACCTCCTTTGTGCAAAGGGATGACGATAGCTGTTTTCCATTCCACTGGGATGAAGCCAGTTTTTAGGCTGTAGTTGAAAAGCACGCTCAGTGGTGATGCTAATTCCCATTTTAATTCAAGTAGAACACATGTTGTCTGGTCCCATTAGAGGCTGTGTTTTTGGCCTTGGAGAGGGTATACTAGGTGATTAAGACCTCCTCCTCAGAGATACTAGGTGAGGGACAGATGTTAGGGATGCTTTGGGGTATATGTGGCAGGGACAGGGGAGTGAAGTTTTCACTGAACCTGTCAGCCAGCAGGTTTGCTATATCCACAGGTTCTATATATGTAGTACCATTGACTACAAGTTCAGCACAAATCTAAGCCTTACCTTTGAGGTTACAGATGAAACTAAAGAATGCCTCGTGGTTATTCTTAGTAAGGGAAGCTAATTTAGATTTGTAGTTAGCTTTGAAGGACTTCACTAGGAGTCTTATTTACTTTTATTTAAGTTGAGGAGGGAGTGTTTCCAGTTTTGAGACCATTCCTTCCTGCTCTTAGACAACAATTTCTTTCTCCTACTCTATAGCCTATTAAAAGCAGTTGTCTACCAGACAGGTTTGTTTTTCCTTGAAGAGCTTGCATTGGTATGGTGGAGTCAATGCAACTCTACAGGTGCTTGTATAAAGCACTGGTGTATAACTCAACATAGGTGTCTGTTCCATCAGTGGGGGTAGGGGCTATGAAGCTATTTATGCTGTCACATAAGAGGTTGTTGAGAGAGAAGAGACATGGAAAGAAGCTAGGTTAGGTGATATGTCCTCTGATGGAACATGAGCATTTCACTTCTATGAAGAAAAGCTTTCTTAGTTGCATTCTGAGTCTGGAATAAGTGTTGATTTCCTTTATGCCCCTGGGAAGCTTGTCAAGATTAGATGCCTAGGAGGAGAAAGCGTGTGCCGTACTGTGGAGTTTGGTTCTAGGGGTAATGAGAGTTGGTGTGGCTTATGAATAGTGTGTCAGGTTGTATGAAGAGTTTTTTTCATAAAGTCTAGCTGCAAATCACAGATTATCTTGCCTGGATGACTCAGCACAACCCAGATATCCTAGCCACAATAGAGACCTGGCTAAAACCTGAAATAAAAGATGCTGAAATACTACCCTCGGTTACAGTATTATTATTATTAAGCTTGATATAACACATAAAGAAGCTGGTGGAATAGGTATAATCTTCCCTGATATGCTCAGAGTAACTCCCTATATGGGCATAATTCCAAAACTTGAAAAGGCAGAACTCCTGATGTCATTCCTAAAACATAATGGAGCCAAGAACATATGCATTGCTGTGCTATATACCCCCCAGGACAGAGCATTCTGATACTTGAAAACATACTATCCTGGATAGCAGATACAATCACAAATGAAATTGTTCTCCTGGGGAATTTAAATATTGACTAGCAGTCTTTACTCTGCAAATTCAGCAATCAACAGCATGAACCTCTTTGGATTCACTAAACGTATTAATACTCCAACAAGATATGGCAAAAATAACTCCCAACAATCTATCCTGAACTGGATTCTGGTTACCAAAACATCTAATTGTACCCTCTCAGGTAACTTCCCAGATGCACTAAGTGACCACCTACCAGCTTATACCCACAGGAATATTATACAACTAATAAAGGACCATAATCTCAAAACTATCCATCATCTCTCCAATTTTTTCAAAGACTCTTTCACTGAAGCACTGAAAGTGGTTAACTGGTCACTCCTAATGATTCCCCTTAAATGATGTTGTTGAATACTTCAATGCAGCATTTCTAGATATTAACACTTTTGCCCCACGGCATACAAAAAGAATTGAGCAGCCATACCCCTTGACTTACCAACCAATGCAAACTCCTTATGAAAAACAGAGAAAAGCATGTCTGCAACTATTCAGACAGCTATGAAAACAAGTCAAGAAATAAGTTAATAGAGATAAAATGTTTTATTATACTCAGCTACAAGATGGCCATAAAAAATGCCCTAAAAATTTCTGGTCCTGCATATCCTCTCATCAGCCCAGGTACAAAAAAGGATGCCAGCCCACACCCACACATTTCCCTTCTTCAGAGCTATCTATTTCAATATATACTTTATAGAATGCATAGACAACTTAACTTCAAACTCACCAAACACAACTCTTTCCATGCAGCTAACTTCCCCCACCTTAGACACAAGCATATTTCCTTCACAAAACTCACTTAACTGCAACTTCTCCAATACACATATAGATAACTCCACCCACTTTACCTTTCAACCAGTTTCTATAAATCTCAAAAAAAAAAAAACTTTTGCATAAACTAAAACCTTGATCCTCCTCAGCCAACAGCCTTGTCCTGGAATACTATATCTAGCTGCAGCTACGATATCATACCCAATCAGCATTCTTACTAATACATCATTTATAGATTCCTGTGTCCCTAATGTTTGGAAAATGGCACAAATTATCCCTTTACATAAAGGAGGTAATTCCACTGACATTACAAATTTCCATTCCATAGCCATCCTGACTCCCGTCGCTAAAATCCTTAAAGGATGTATACATCAATGATTTCTACACTGTTGCTTACAAAATAAGCTAATCACCAATATGCAACATGGATTTTGGCCTAGACCACAGTACTCCCGCTGCATTACTAACTTTTACAGACACTGTCAATAAAGCTCAAAACTCTAATAGACTTGTATCTACAGTATTTCTAGCTTTATCAAAAGCCTTTGACATGGTCTCTCACAGTAAACTCCTCAATCAACTTTCCACCCTGGGTCTACCATCTCCATCTATTCAGTTGTTCTCTAGCTACCTTGCCAACAGTCAACTAGCTGTAAAATGACAAGTGTCCATATCTGCTTATCTTCTGACTTCCACAGGAGTCCCTCATGGATCCATCCTTGGCCCTCTACTATTCAATATTTTTATCAATAACCTGCATTCATCTTCTTGTGAAGGTACCCTGATTTCAATATGCAGATGACTCTACCATCTTCTTCTCTTCAAACACCTTAACTCACCACCAAGAAATCACTTAACAAGCTGTCATCTCCATTGAAACCTGGCTTACAAAATCCCAGCTCTTACTCAGCCCTCATAAACAAAACTCACACCTCTAACAAAGCATCTTTCAAAATCTTTTTTCGGCAAATGGCACTGAAATGTAATTAGTTTACCATATCAAACTATTGGGAGCCATAATAGATGATAAATCATGAATTTGGCCTCCACAGCCAAAGCAATATCAAGAAATCCATCAAAACTAGGCATGCAATAGAGAAACATTTTATGAGCACACCCACAAAAATTACTCCAGCCAAAACCTGTTCTACTCTCTCTACTCAGTAGAGTCTCTTTTCTAATCAATTTACAATCATCCATAAAATAAACAAACTTAAAGCTGCTACAACAAAATAGCCAGGATTGCTACTAATTCATCCTCCAATACCCATCACTGTAAAGCTCTGCATACCCTTTGCTGGCTGGAACTCCACCCCCCTCTCTTACATTCAGCTTAAAACAATACATAGAATCATGCACAGACCATTAGCCTTCCCAGCTATTACCCCTTTAGTCAACGTATATTTCCCTAAAAGAACTCAGATCAAAAGACAAACAACTTCTTGCTATGAATAAACCAAATAAATCCCCTGGACAAAGCCTATACTTATACTCAGTAGCAAACAAAAATGTAACTCCCTCCCTCTAACCACCAGAACTATTTCTAACCTACCCACCTTCAAATGCTCCCTAAAAGAATACTTTACAAAATCTTGGCCCTTCTCTTTGCCAATTCTGGCTGAACTTGCTCACTGTACTTCACTCACCCCCTTCAACCTAAATTACACTTCACAACCCTCTACAACCTCCTGCTCCATTCATTTCTTCTGTTTTTCCCACTACCTTACCATATGTACTGTCTCTCTACAGACCTTTCCTCTACCTCTTTCTCTTTCTTTCTTACTCACCTAAGTATCTGAACACACACTACCCGGCACTATTCTTATAATCTCCTTCTCTCCACCCTTCTTCCTTCTACAACTATAATATGAACACCTCTCTCATGCTAAGACATCACTCATTTTCACCTCACTGTGTCTAATCATGTAACCTCTGATATCTCTGTAAATATTTTATTAGAATTGTCTCAAGTCTCATTTACCACATACTAATCTATGTAATAAGTAATGTGACTAATGAGTTTTTCCTCACATATTTTCTCCAACTGATGCTACCGTTTTTATTGCACTATACTTTGAAACATATGTTCTTTGTTTTTCTTGTTACTACATTTTTCACTCCCATGTAATTTTGCATGAAACTTTGTGATTTAAACTATCTGTAATTCATTTTTTATAGATTGTGATAATGAAGCTTTTCTCCCCAGGCCTCCGCTGAAAGTGCACACTTTTTGGCCCAGTCAGACTTTCCTAGTAAACAAATGTCAGATAAACAAGTAAATAAGGGGAGTACATCTGTGGAGTCAGAGTAAGTTACAGAGCTGCGATCCTAAAGGTAGGATAGATCTTTGTTTTATGGGTAGCCATTTTGGCTTTTTCTAGGGTGATATAGTGATGCTAACAGAAAGGCGAGTTTGTAATGAAGTGGCAAATCATGTGATAGTTTGGAGTGTGGCAATGTACTTTCTGGAGGAAAAAATGGCAGCCCGTATTCAAGTTTAAAAAAGACAACTCCTTTGACAGTGGTTGCTCTGGCTGTTTGGGATAGAAAAGGGGAGATGCTTTTAGTCCAGAAGAGCAAGGAGTTTATGTTTGCTCTCACTTTGTCTATATGAAAATGGAAGTTTAGAGACTGATCAAGCCAAAATCCTAAAGTATTTGAAGGTGGAGGTTATCTCTGTGGAATGGTACTGTAAATCTAAGATAGTTAAATGCTTGGTGATTTTAATGTGGAGTTCCAAAAAAGCATAGATTTGGTATTGGTAGGGTTGAGAAGTAGTTTATGGTTTATGAGCCATTGGTGAAGCTCATGTAAGTCTGTCTGGAGTTGGCATTGAATATCAGTGTGAAAATAACCTGATTGGTAAAGTACCATGTCATCAGCATAGAGGATAAGAGGGAGATGGGGTAGGTCGCAAGGACGTTTGTTAATGAATATGGAAAATAGTAGGGGGAGACAAGAATAAATCCTATACCTTTGGTAATAAGTGCAGGTTCTGATTGGGAAGATCTTGTTTTAACTCTGAAGTGTATGTCAGTGAGAAGTTTTTTTTTAATCAGGGAAATAGCAGCTTCACTGATACCGATTTCAATTAGCTGGTTTTGGTGAAGATAGTGGTCGATGAGGGCCAATGCCTTTGTCAGGCTTATAAATAGGGCACATGTAAGGAGGCCTCTATGAGCGTTTTCTGGATGTCATCAGCTAGGGACCAAAGCGATGGCTTAGTACTGCACCTTGGCCAGAATCCAAGATAAAAGCTTACTTTTGCTGTATGAGTGCTCCGCTTGTCTACTCAAAAGTATACTTAATAATCCTGTCCTTTTGATTACAGATACATCACTCTTGTTTATGTTTGATTGCCGGCACTGCTCACAAGTCATTCTTTTTTTCTTGCATCTCCAGATATTGTTCTCTTAAGGCTTCTGGAAATTTAACCTTCCTTATAATGACTTCTGTGCAAAACCATACTGTGCTTTTGGGTACCACCCATCTATCTTTTCACAGAAGGATCCTAGTTTGAGCTATGGTATCCAAAAAAAAAGAACTCGGTTGATTTTAGAAGAAAAATATGTTTTCAAATTTTCCTTTCTATATTGATATGTCATGGAACACCATGATGTGACAAAACTAAAATGTTATGAAAAACCAAGTCCTTATTTTGGTATTGAAGTGTATAAAAGTAAAATTCTGTGTCTCTGAAAAGATAGTATTCCTGGTTCTTATTTGGATGTTTGTATGTAGATTTTCTGATAAAAACATCCTTTAATCTTTTTATTGAGCTATGAGACTGTCAAAGAGGGGGAAGGGAACTGCACGTTTCCCTCTTCTCAGCATGCCAGCCCCATCTTGTGGTTCTGTGAAAGTACAACAGCAGCAGCAATTGTTTCTGGTTGCTGCAGGTACATCTTGGACAGGTATGTACTAAAGGACGTGCATATTGCTAGTCAGTCTCTCAGTTCGGCAGTTATCCTGCTTTCCAACGACTGCAGATTTAGTGCCAGATAAAAGCTGCCTCTAATATCTTTAAGTAAATGAATTAAAGTGTTTTGCAAAGTAGATGCCCACAAGATTACAGTGAAGTGACAATTTCAAGCACTATTTCTTTGTCCTGAAATTAGACTTGTGAAGCATGTCCCACTGGTAGATAAAACTACAGACTGTAGGACATTGGGCACTAAAACACTGAGCAGATGTTGTTTATTTACCATGCTAATGCTAAGATGCATACTTTTGATTCTGATGAGCAGTGCCGAATTTCAGAATAGTGTTACATTACACTAGCATTACAAACTACACAAACACTCTAGTTATTAAGAAGTACTCTCTGTAACCAGGATAAACAATGTTAACAATCCTGTTATAGAAATTGAAACTTGTATTTTTATGACCGATAAATACGATTCACTGACAACTTTTTTTCTGAGCTGGGCATCCCTAAAAGCCAAAAAAAGATTCCACAATTTCAAACTCAGCTCTTCTTTCCTCCTGCTATACCAATTGCAGAGATATTTAAATCTGTAGAATTGTGTTATATCTTATTACTTGCTGCACCAGCATACTCACATGAAATGCAGAGTTGACATCAAGTCTGTAATAAGAGTATACTCATCCGAAAAGGTGAGTTCCTTATGCTCCTGTGATGGGTATACTTGTCAGTGACTTTAAAGAGTTAACTTCTAAACTACTGGTACAGATACATACTGTAACTCAGACTAAGGCACAGGTATGCCTTAGTGTGTGGTATGTGTTGTACCAGTTCAAAGGTGATAGCCGCCATTTGTGTATTTTGATGAATAAAAGCTGTATTGTAGCTGTTCCAAACCATCCACTCCCATTTGCATAGGTTCATAAGGTTATAGGTTTTTACTAAGCTAATGACCACTAGGGCCTTTATAAGCTTAGCTGTGCAGCCCAAATGTGTCCCAAGAGCTATTGTATCCCAGGCATTATTACATGGGTCTATGGTAGTTAGGGCATGATTTAATGACTGCCTGTGTCCATCAGTGACACAGGTTACAGACTAAGGGTGAATTTCATCCATTACTCCAGGTTACATTTGAATAGGTTTAGGGAATGACTTTGCTCTACATGGATTGGGAGCCTATTCCAGAGAATGGGAATTCTCTGAGGTACATATCTGACTTTCCAGCACGTCCTAGCAGCTCTGATGCTATTTGTTTTGTGGATAAGCAACGGGTCTAGCAGAGTGAGATCCAAAGATGCCTTGTATGCCAGACATAGATCGCTTCTAGGGTGTTTGTAGGAAACAGAGTATAGAGATAGAGGTTTGAGGCAATCTGCATAGGACATTATGTTAATGTCCTGTATTCTTTTTGTGAGGAACCTTTGAGGACATTCCAGTCATTGCATATGCCTGGTCAGGTATATACCGAATGAAGCATTATACTCTGTGATGGGTCTGATGAGGGCTTATGTTTCCTTTTATTTTTGTATTCAGTCAGAGTCATGTTGTTACATATGCAAATGTTACTTTAATCCCAATTCCCGTTGCATCCTTCAATTAAATTTAGTGATGACTTAAGTAGTAATTACCACTTAGTGCCTTATGATAGCTTCTCACAGTCCCTTAACTGCCATTATACATAACTGGCCTCTTCTCTGCAACAGTGGAATTCTATGTAAGTTCCGCTGTCTAGTCATATCTTTGTATTCTAATCCCCATACATAAATAGAATAGAATAGATCTAGAGCTTTACAGATGTGCATATTTGGATCCTCAAACAGATCTTACTTCTACTGATCCAAGAAGCCTAGTAGTGCAGTTTTGCTCACTCTAACTTTTTGAAGCAAAGACACATACCAGGACTAAGTCAGTCCAGCTCTTGATAGGAGAGCCACCTGAAGATGACACATCACAAAGGAAGAGATGACACCACTGCTGGTGACACATCACAAGGGAGAGATGACACCACTGCTGGTGATACATCACAAAGGGAGAGATGACACCACTGCTGTTCTATGCAGAAGGAAGACTAAGCATCTCTAGACTTCATGTATATTGATGTATGACTAGTGTGTGTTTGTGTATAAGTGTGTGTGACCAAGGACTCAACCATCTCAGAGAATTTATGGACATAAATGTAATATTAATACTAAGGGTACTGTTGCATGCCATAATTGTTCAATATGTAGCTATATTAACACTGAGTCTACTTTCATACACCCCATAACTGAGCAAATCTTTTATTTTAATGTCTTTGCTACATGTTCCTCTGTTAATGTAGTTTATTTAGAAAACTGTGTTAAATGCAAACATTTGTATATTGGTAAAACCAATCAAAAACTGAAAGAAAGAATACAATCATATGTTTGGGAAATAAGAGAGATGGATACAAATGTGCTATTCAAACATACTAAAATGTGTGGTAAAGAACATAGTTTTATGTTTAGAGCAATACAAAGGATCTATGATAATTTAAGGGGTGATAATATAATAACTAATAACAAAGTCTGAAGTTGCAGAATACAAATGGATTAACTATTTAGGGCTGACAAACCCTCTGGCATAAATACAAAAACTAGTATAAAACCTGTATTTAAACTTAGAAGAGAGTTTTTGTGATTTTATTTTTATATTCTATTTATTTTTATAATGATATTTACCGGACATAAATGCAATATTATGTAAGATGTCTTTATTGTTTTTCAGTGTGTATATGTCTTTAACTGTTTTAATTGGATAATTGATTAATTATTATGCTAGCCAGTAGTATAAATGCAGCTTCAGCAGAGTCTGTGTTGAACACTGATTAACAGTTGGTTTTAACTTGAAAGCTTTGGTGTTTTACAGTTTATGTTTCTGCTTTATTAAATTCTCTGAGACGGTTGAGTCCTTGGTTATTTTCTTTATTGGATATTTTTACTAGTGGGACCCATTCGGACATTAAGAGAGTGTGTTTGTTTCTTCATAAGTGTGTGTGTCTGTCTAAGGATGTGATGCTGATGTATGCTTTTAGTGACCATTTCATGTTCTGACTGCATGACTGTAATGCCATGTATCAGGAATGATTTGAGAAGCAGTTAAAATCTGGAGGGTAGAATTGCATTCTTGAGTGTGTTTTGTATCCATGTATCTAATCATAAATACCTGACTTAATTTTATTTTATTGAACAGGGTCAGGGAATTGGCATATGGCTTTTTATATATGGATCACAGTAAAATAAACATTTAGGGGGATGAGAGCAGTATATCATGTATGATTAAAATAAACTAAAATACATTACTGTGGCTATGTACTGATTGTTGTGCCTTTTAAACCAAGACTGAGATTAAATGAAATCCTTGGGGAAGAATGCCATTCATGTCTGTGCTTTGTACACAAGCTTTATATGAGAATTCTGTGATATTTTATTTAATTTATGTATTTATGAATTTATTTTCTTGTTTGGTTCTTCATTTTTTGCTTGCAGCAGTGTTTTGTGAACATTGTTTACTTTGTAAACTGGCTTATGTGAAGTAACCTGTGGTGTCATATACAGATCCATTGATTCAGTTGTGCTCACTGCCACAATCTGACATTATCAGAGTAATAGTTAGGGTGGGAGAAGGAGATGGCTGCCCCCTGGGTGCAAGCACTTTGTCACACTCCTGTAAAGTATAAATTGTGCTGTCTATCAGTCCCTGTAAATCAGTTATGTCACTGCTTTTGCTGGACTGAAGTGTTGGTAGTCATTTAAGCAGCCACAATTTCAATAATGACTGCTGAAATGAATTGCTTGCAGTATGTATGTGTGTATTAAGAACTGTGGAAAGGCGATAGTATTGCTCTTTTCCACAGTTTCTGAAAGAGTTGTTACACAGAAATATAACAGTTCTTTGTATGGAGGACTTTTCTTGGTCCTCAACACTTGTTGGAGGGGTACCAGTTGTTGTGCTGTCCAGGGAGATAACTGACAGCTACAGTTCCGGACATTTTATTATACAAGGTTTCCAATGCAACACTGCAGATGCTGTGCTGAACATTTGCTTAGTATATATAACAAACTAATGATCTATAGGTTCATAGGTTCATAGATTAGTACTAACAACACAAGGTTGTTTAGTCCATAGGTTCATAGGTTCATAGGTAGGTACTAGGCTATCAGCCCAAGGGCCTAAGTAAGCCGCGCCAACACGGTTCCCTGGCGTACACCACCCAAGAAAGTAAATTTCCTGTGCCAATGTCGAGCAGAGCCACAGAAGTGACCCCGGGGTTTATTTCCTATTTCCCATCCACTCATCAAGATTTTTCCTGAAGAGTGCTAATGAGGAACTTTGCTTGACATAGATGGGCAGCTTGTTCCAGAGTATAGGAAGTCTCTGGGACAGGAATCTATCCCTCCAGCATGTCCTGTTTATTGTGGTGACAAGGTTTAGGTCCCTAGAGTGTGTAGCTTGGGGGGATTGGGATTTCTTAAGGTGTAGCATGCCCAACAGCTCTGGGTTTAACATAGCTTTATATGTTAGGCAGAGATCTCCTCAGAGTAGGTGATATGCTACAGAGTAAAGCTGGAGTTTTTTGAGACGGTCAGTGTAGGGGATCTATTTGAGGCTAGTAATCCTCTTTGTGAGGTACTTCTGTGGCCTTTTCAGCTGCTGCAGATGTCTTGTGAGGTACATTCCAAAAGGGGAGCTGTACTCTATAATGGGTCTAATGAGTGCTGAGTAGAGGGGAACAATGACCTCTTTTTTCCTGGATAAGAACCCTTTTGTGATGAGGTGTGCCACATAGAAGGATTTCCTGACTACTGTGGTGATGTGATTATCAAAGGAGAGACTACTGTCCACCTGGGTCCCAAGGTCTCTTATCACGCATTCAGCATTAAGTAGACTGCCATTTATGTGGTAGTTCATGGCTACAGAGTTAGGAATGACAATACACTTTTTGGCATTGAGCTTGAGGCCATGCCTCTGACACTAGACATCTGTCTCAGTTAGGCCCTTCTGTAGGATGTCCACATCATTTGGGGACTCGACTATGGCTCCTAGTTTGCAGTCATCTGTGAACTTCATTAGCCAGGAGCCTTCTGTGTTAGCCTGTACTTCAGAGAAGTAGATACCAGACAGGAGAGGTCCCAGGACTGAACCCTGTGGTACTCCACTTGTCACTGGTTTGAAGTCAGATTTGGAGACTGCAACTTTTACAGTTTGGGTTCTGTCAGTGAGCCAGTTGGCAACCCATCTTGTGATGTAGGGATTTATACCTAGTTTAGTGAGTTTAGCTATAATTCCAGAATGGGGGATGGTGTCGAAAGTCTTGGCAAGGACAAGATAGGCTGTGTGAACCACCTTACCCTTGTTTACGGCTTTGGTGACTGCCTCAAAGAAGTCTATCAGGTTCATAAGGCATGATCTGCCTTTCAAAAACCCGAACTGGTTGAGGTCCAGAGTTTGAAGGTTACCAATGTCTTTGTTTATGAGTTCCATGATGATATGTTCCATGGCCTTGCAGACCAGGCTCGTCAGGCTAATAGGGCGATAGTTCCCAGGATCAGTGGTGGCTCCCCCTTTGTGAAGTGGGATAACTGTTGCTGTGCACCATTCAGTGGGCACAAAGCCTGATGTGAGACTATGATTGAACATGGTGCTTAGGTGGGGAGCCAGTTCGTTCTGAAATTCATGTAAAACGCAGCCTGGGATGTTGTCCGGTCCCATGGATGCTGTGTTTTTTGTTTTAGAGAGTGCAGATTTTACCTGCATAGATGTGATTACAGGGACTCTGCATTCTTCCTGTATAGATATGGGCCCTTTAGGGGGTGAGAGGAGGGTAAAGTTAGCACTGAACCTATCTGCCAGGATGTTGGCAATATCAGTTGGTTCTGTAATTTTCTTGCCATTGTGCTGTAACTCAGAGCAGATCTGGGTGTTGCCATTGAGATTCTTGACATAGCTATAGAATGATTTGTGGTTGCCCTTAGAATAAGTGGTGATTTTGTTTTCGTAGCTAGCTTTGGAGGATCTTATAAGGGATCTCAGCTACTTACTGAGGCTGACCAGGGAGCTCCTCCACTCATGGGATTTCACTCTTTTGCAACAGTTTCTTCCTTCTGTTGTAGAGTTTGTTTATGGCAGGGGACCACCAGATTAGCTTCCTTTTTTTGGAGGATAGCATCTTGGTTCTGTTTGGGATAGCATGATCCATGCACTTGTGTAAGTGCTTATAGTGTTAATTTGTGTAGGATTCAGCAGTCATAACTGTATTGTCCATCTGCATGGGTGTCATGAAGTTCACCACTTCTGTCTTAAGAAGCATGAAGTTGGCTTTGGGGAATTTTTTTACCATGGTTTCCTTAATGGTGGGTGGGGGTGGGATGCAGATATCTAGGGTGATTGGCTTATGGTCGGACCTGACCAACGAGGAGTTGATTTCAGGTGTGGAACACTGGTCACTCATGTTGGCAATGACTAGGTCTAGGATATTGTTGCCCCTGGTGGGGGTGTGGATAAGTTGATTCAGGGCATTGGAATTTATGAATTCCAGAAAGCTCTGAGTGAAGGAGTTGGTACATGAGTAGTTTTCCCAGTTAATGGTGGGGTAGTTGAAATCGTCCATCATTAGGGTGTTTGGTTGAACCCTAATATTTTCCAGTATATCAAAAAAAGAGGAGTGGGAATCCTGGTACATGGTGGGGGATCTGTAGCAAGCTACAATTTGGATTGCAGTTTTGCCCAGATTTAGTTGCACTTGGATAACCTCGGATGCATTATGCTGTGCAATTAGCCTGGAGGTGTGGATATCCTTAATGAATATGGACACACTTCCACCTTTGGTGTTCAGGTCCAGGTTAGATGGCCAAAAAGTGTGGTATGAGTTATAGCCTGGTAATGCAGGGGTGCTCTCTAGAACCTTGAACCAGGTCTCAGTCACTGCACCAATACCGATGTTCTCCATTTTAAGGAGTGCCTCGACTGAGTGCATTTTTGAGATTTAGACTTCTACCATTGAGTAGCATTAGCCTCAGTTTCTGCTTGCCTGTTCCTGTTATGGTGGTGAATTTGTCATTTGAACCTTGCCTAAAAAGGCAATATAGGGGCGGCAAGAGCCTTAGCCAGTATCTGGAATGTCAGGCGTGACAGGTGCAGGCCATCTCTGGCAAAGCATCGTGGTCTGTCGACCATATCGTCCCTGGTAGACAGATACTGGATCCCCTTAGAATGACACCAGAAGCTTAGCCAATTGTTGAAGTCAATCATTTTGTCCTTGTACTGCGGTATCATTCTGGGTGATGGCAGGATGCTACTCAGGGCTAGGGTCATACCTGCCTGGGCTACAAGATCGGAGAGCTCTTCCATGTCTCTTTTCATGTAGTCCAGGGAGATACATCTCAGGTCATTCACACCAACATGGATAATGACAGAGTCATATTTATACTTGTTGTGCAGTAACCTGAGTATGTGGGTTATGTGGCAGATCCTGGCACCCGAAAGGCAGCTGACAGTAACCTTCTCCTTGTTTAGCCTGGTGAGTGGGACATCAGTGTGCCTGACTATAGAGTCACCCATGACTAGTGTTACTAGTGACGTGTTACTTCATCAGAAATAAAAATCCTGTATAATTATTGTTAATATTGAACTTTCTTGTCAATAGAATTATGTCTATCCTCCCAGTTTAGAGTCGTATGCAATAAAGTACATTACATCAACATGAAATTGTGAATGTCTTTTTACACCTGGAATCAGTAACTAAATGCATTTTATAGGTGCTATCATGAAATAGTCTTCTGAGTCATTTGCTGCAGTATATCACATGGTTACACAGATATAGTCCCTTATTGCTACATACAACTAATAGTCTTGTGTAGCCATTGAGTTCTCTGTTGTTTGCCATATGGTTCACGTCACATTTGTTTATTCTGATTTTTTTCAGGCAAGAAAGTATATATGCATCTGACTATCATCACTAGTGCAGGATGCAGTTGGATCTTTTACATCCAGATGAGCTGCCGCTAACTCAGATGTCTACGGCAGTTTTGTAGTAGGGATGTTGTTCTCACAGGGCCATTGAAGTCACATACAAGCAGTTCATCTTACCATAGGTGCCTCACGTACAGCAATACCTAACCCTATGCCATAATACTCTGCTAGTCATTTGTTACTTCTTCATGTAATTCAGAACTCTTTTTTATTTATTTGTTAACTGGGTAAGTACACTGGACACAGCTGTCCCTTTCTGAGGCTTCTAGGGTACACTTTTTAATTAACTCATATACACAAAGTGTCATTTAAGCATTAAGGAAAGTGGAGCATAATCCCCACTGTAATAGTGAAACAGGGAATCCAAACTCTCAAGTCAGAACCCAGAGATGTTATTAATCAGGTTCACACATCCTTGTCCACTCTTACAAGGTCATAATATCTGAAATACAGATACTTGCCATGGCAAAAATCTGTCTCTTGTAGGCTCTTTTGCTACAATATTCAGCCAGCTTCCCTCCCAAGATTAGGCTAAGGTTGCTTGGGCTTTCTTCCAGTTCTTGTGTGGATTTCAGACAGATTCTGAATGGCCCACTGTGTGGAGTCCACCAGTAAAGAGGGAGATGGAGGTCTCTCCAGTGAGAGATTCAGACTATTCTGATTCTGATGAGCAGGAACTAGACTACAGGGCATAGCTTTCCTCCCTCCTGGCCTATTACACAGACTGGAAGGGAACTTTGACCCCCAAATCTCTGCAAGAAGATGCCATTTGAGAATGATCTCTCAATTATGAGGGAACACTTCAAGAGGGCTCTTCTCTTCCTGGGTCTCCAAAGCCAGTGGCTGTTTCACCAGTCCAGAAAGCTGACTTGGATGTCTTTGAAATGATATTCTAAGAAGCAGACTCCCAATCCCTTACACCTTTGAGTCCTGACAATTTTTGAATGGAGCAGAATTTTAACAAATTTCAGTATACAAACTCTATTGCATATCTAGATAGTGTCCCTGGAAGCTGTTAAGGAAGATAGGATGACTCAAGGGTACAATACCCTTCCCAATGACAAGAAAAGCAGACTGATTAACAGACTGATTTGAGAAGAAAGTATACACTTCTAGAAACCCATCCTTCAGGGCCATGAACTGTCACACTCCCATACTGAAGCATCAGGAGATTATCATCAAGTAACTGCATGATTGTTGTAGGGGAGTGCAGGATGAAACTCTGAAGGCAGCTCTGATATAAGGACTGCAGTCTTGCTTACATCTGGGGAGCATGTCACTAAATGTGGGCATGATGATGTTGATTCAGAAGTGATGGTTGCTGCAAAAGGATTACCCATAAGGGGAAATTATTGTCTGAGGAGTCAGCTCTTGTTAGATGATATGAAAGGAACAAATCCTTAATGTCCCCTTAATAAGAATTTCCTCTTTAGTCCTCTATCTTATAATGTGCTTAAAAGGAGAAAACACAATGGAAAGACTAAGAAGTTGGTCAAATGCATTTCACTCTCCTATTGCCAAATATAAGAGAGAGTACCCCTGTAATCAAGGGCATTACTATCAGAGGCAGTGTGAAGGCTAGTAGCCAAAATGTAAGAAGGCTGTACAGAAAAGGAAATAGCAGCAGAAGGACAGAGAGGGTTCTGAGTTGCCCAGGCTCAGCTAATAGTAGAGGGCAGCTGTATTGATATATCAGTCTCCTCCTTCCCTATCGAAACCTCACTTCAATACTTCATCAATATCCCCAAGATTCATGCTTGTCTGGCTTCCTATTAACAGAAACCGATCAAGCATAGCTGCAGAGTTAGTCTTGTAAATTTTGTTGGGGGGTACATACTTCATTTTGCAACCAAACCAAGAAAAACAAGGCATCCTACCTGTCAGAAAAGACCAGGTATACCTAAATGTCCCTCTTAGAAATTCTTGTAAAAGAAAATATGGAGGTAGTTCCATCTGGGCAGGATGCCAGAGAGTTTGTCTCCAATGTGTTCCTTGTCCCAAGAAAATCGAGATTCTGGAGACCTATTTTGAACTTATCAAAGGTAAACAGATTCTGAAAAATTCCAGAATTCAAAATGTTGACCTTACAGGTCGTGTTGTCCCTCCTAGGCCCTTGGACTTTTCTGGTGACATTATACCTGAAGAATGCCTACTTCCACATTCCTAAAGGACACAGGCAGTAGCTGAGCTTTGTAATGATAGTAGGGTACAGTTACTAGTTTAATTTCTTGCTGTTAAGCTTAGGTACTGCTCAACATCTGGCACCAGTAATTGCACACTGTAGGACCAAGAGCATATACAATTACTCTTACTCAGATACTTAACCCAATTCAGATGCAACCTCATGAGGAGATGCAGAAGACATTAAAGCACACCACAGACTACTTCAATAAGTTAATTTTCTCCCTGTATGAGCAAATGTCCAGTGTATGGCCAGTCAGATCAGTGGTCATCCCGGGTGCCCTTTTGGACACCAGTTTAACCAATGCCTACCTACCACAAGGAAAAGTACAGTGCCTAATTTCCTTCTTTCAGGATATACTGTGGAGATCACTGACAATGGTCAGGGAGTTTCTGAGTATTTTGGTCCATATAGCATCCACTATCCTGGAGGTGCTCCTAACAAGACTGCACATGAGGAAACTTCTGTGGTTACTAAGGAATACATAGGACCAGTTAGAATAGTGAATATAACAAGTGGGGGAAAAAAAACAAGGGCATGCCATTCAGGCAACTTCTCCCAAACCATTCCTTAAGCACAAATGATTCAGACATGGCAGGGGATGCACTCACCTTAGACTTCAAAGTGCAGGGCATGTAGAGTCCTAGGCAGAAGAAACTGCATCCACATGTGAAGGAGGTGATGGCTGCCACAGAAAGGTGTCAAAGTTTTCAATACAATGTGGAACCCTGGAACCCTCACTGTCATAACAGACAACACCACAGTTATGTGGTACACAGAAAACAAGGGGAACATATTCTTATGCTAGACCTGAATACATTCTTAGTCTTTACAACAGGTGGAATATACCAGGGATGAACCTCTTTGCTTCTATGAGCAACATACAACTGATATAACATTGCTTGACAGCTCCATACAAATATGCTTGTTCAGTAGAGGTATTCACCCAACATCTTTTCCTCTACAATTTCCCTCCTATACCATCAGTCTCTAGGGTAGTGCAAAAGCTATGGGATAGGAAGTCAGAAATGAAATTATTCTAATTGTCCCATTTTGGCCCAAGCAACATTAGTTTTTCAGCCTGATTTAGTGTGGCCTGTCAACCATGTCCTCCCAGGCTGACAAGTATTTGATCCCTTTGGAATGACACCAGTAACTAATCCAATTGTTAAAGGTGGTCATTTTCTGCTGGTATTGTGGCATCATCCTTGGAGACAGTAGAATGCTGCTGAATGCTGGGCTCATACCTGCTTGTGACACGTATTTTGAGAGCTCAATGATGTCTCTCTTTGTATAGTGCAAGGAGGTATGGGATAGATTTGCATCTGTTATTCTGAAGAGCATTTACCAGTCCTCATCTAATGAGCCAGCCACCCCACTTGGAATGGAACAGCTTTGGAAATCTTCCCTGTACTAATGACTGCAACAGTGATCCTCAGAAAGAAAGTAGTACATTTTTGTAGACAACTTTCCATAGTTGTAGATGCTCAAGTGTAGTCACTGTTACAGTCCTGTCTCTCTCCGCTGCAGTGGACCATGAGGAGCTAGGGCAGATATAGCCCTTCTCCTTCAGACTTGCACCCTTGCTGCACTCTTGTCCTTCTTCAGGTTCTCAGCGGAGAGCTTGTATTCTCAATGTCACAAATTGCATCCCCGGAGCAATACTTGCTAGAAATTCTTGATATGGATATTCCTCTACCAAGCTTAGGGGGACAAGAAAGACCTAAAGATGGCATAGATGGATGTCTCTTATAGGTTCATAGGTTCATAGCAAATTGCTAGGCTAATAGCTTAAGAACACTTACAAGTCTAGCCAATATAACCTGATTTTTTCCAATATATGGCCCTAAGGGGCAACAGGATGGCATGGATTTGTGCCTATGGCTTGAGTGTCTTACAGACTGCTCCTGTCCAGAAGGGACATAGGCACTACCCCAGGTGTGAATTTGCAATTCCCCATACATTGATCCAAACTGCATTTGAGGAGGGCCAGGGAAAGTCTCTGCATAATATGAATAAAAAGCCTGTTACAAAGAAGAGGCACAGAAGGGACACATATCTGTCTCTCCAGCATATTTTATTTGAGTCGCTGACTAAGTCTAATTCCCTAGATTGGGTTACCCTCTTGCTGTTTGATTTGTGCATGTGCAGCAGCTTCATTAGGGCTAGATTTGTGTGGGACTTGTAAGTCTGGCATAGGACACCCTTTAATAGTCAGTAGGAGACAGAGTAAAGGAACAGGGCTTTTAGTCTATCCACATATTGTTTACACCCTGTATTTCCTTTGTGAGGAACCTCTGAGGTCACTGAAGATGCTGTAAGTACCTAGTCAAGTACATGCCAAATGGTACTCGATTACTGGTCTGATGAGGGGTGAGTGCAGTCGGACTATAATTTCCTTGGATCTGGATGCCATACCTTCACGTATAAGTTGTGCCACATTGAAGGACTTCCTCACCACTGTGGGCACATGGTAGTTAAAGTTCAGACTACTAGCTATCTGTATACCTAGATCTCTCACCCCCAAGTCTACTTTTAGGAGTGTGCTATTGATTTTGCAATTTGCAGGGATATTTGATTTGCTAAAGGGTATGAGAATGCATTTTTTCACATTTAGTTTTAGGCCATGGTTCTGACATCAATCATTTGTCTGATGTAGACCCTCCTGAAGGATATTTACATCACTGGGGGATCCCGTGATTGCCTCCAGCTTGCAATCACTGGCAAACTTTGTCATGCAGAGGCCTTCCATATTGACTTCAGAGAAGTATATTCTAAACAGGAGTGATCCCAGCACTGAGTCCCTGTGGCACACCACTAGTAACTAGCCTCTTGCTTGATATGGATTCACCACTTTAAACACGTGTCCTGTCAATGAGCCAATAGGCTATCCATCTGGTTATGTAGGCATTTATGCTCAGTGTTGTGAGTTTATTTATAATACCTGAGTGGGGAATTGTGTCAAATGCCTTGGCCAGGTTGAGGTAGGTGGTATATACTGTTTTACCCTCATCGATGGCCTTGGTGACTTTCTCAAAGAAATCCACCAGATTTTTTAGGCATGACCTGCCCTTGACAAAGTCAAATTGGGTCAGGTCTAGTGTTTGAAGGTTTCCTTTTTCAGTATTTATCAGGTCCATGATTATTCTTTCCATGGCCTTACATATAAGACTAGTCAAACTTATGGGTCTGTAATTTCTCAGGTCAGTATGTGGCCACCCTTTATCTAGAGGGATGACTGTTCTGTCCGTCACTCTATTGGGAGAAAGCCAATCCAGAGCCTGTGGTTAAACAGAGATCCTAATAGGCCTGATAAGCCTTGATTTAAGCTGTTTAGGTGGCAACCTTGTATAAAGTCAGGCCCTATTGAAGCCATGGTTTTAGCCTTAGAGAGTGCAGTGGCAATCTGTCAAATGGTGATAATTGGTTGTGGAGTGGTGGAGGGTATTTCTTTGGGCAGAAATGGGGGTGATGGGGAGGTAAAATTTGAGGTAAATTTGTCAGCCAGCATATTTGCTATATCTTCTGGCTGAGAATAGGTGATGCCATTTGCAACTAATTCCACACATTGCAAGTTGTTGTCCTTAAGATTGCAGACCTAACTGAAAAATGCCTTATGGTTATCGTTTGCCTTAGAGACTACCTCAAAATCTGCTTTCAGAGTCTTCACTGGTTCCCTGACTCACTTGTTCAAACTAATGAGCTCTGCTATGCACATTTCTTCTTACTTCTCAACAGGATTTTCTTTCTTTTGTTCTACAACCTATTAATACCAATGGTCCACCAGGGTGGCTTTTTTTTTTGCAGTTTGACCTTGGTTTACTTCAGTCTGGTACTGCTTTTTCTATGTAGTTGTTTATATAGTCATTCAGGGCTTTTGTGTACATATCTGAATAGGTTTGTGTGTTTTCTGGATTTCAGGGAGCTTGGAAACTATCCATGCCACCCCTTTACAGGGGGCAATTGACAGTAGAGAAGTTCTTAAAGCTTTTGGTGTTAGGTGGTGGGCTAGTTTTATCTTTTCAAGGGACACCACTTTGTGATTTGATCTTACCAGTGAGGACACCACATGGGGGTGGGGGTTGGGGGTGGGGTGGAGCACTCTTGCATATTTGTGAGTACCAGATCTCGTATATTTGTTCTATTAGTGGAAGTGCAAACTAGCTGCAACAGGGCATTTGAATTTACAAAGTCAAGAAATCTTTGGATCTGCATACTAGTGGTTATGTATGTCTCCCAATTAGTGGAGGGTAGTTAAAATCACCCATGAATATGGTATTGGGCTTGATGTTGAATGATTCTAGTAACTTCATGTATAATAGATGGGTTTCCTGGTTCATGATGGGGGACCTGTAGCTGTCAAGAATATGGTAATGGATTTTTGTCCTGGTTATTTGGACACGAAGTAGCTCAAGAATGTCACATTGTTTGACCAATCTTAATGTGTGCTTATCCTTTTGGTAGGTAAAGATACACCTCTGCATTTTGCTCTTTCATGTTCAGTGGGTGGTCGGAAAGTGTGAAAGACATTATAGTCATATACTGATGGAGTGCTCTCTGTGGCTTTTAAACATGTTTCAGTAACTGCACAGATGTCAGCATTCTCCAGGGTGAGGAGAGTTTCTCAGGAGTGCAGTTTCTTGTTGAGACTCCTAGCACTGAGCAGTAACACCTTTAGCTCGTCCCGAGTAGTTTTTATTACGCCGGAAGGTTTGTCCATTTGGCAATGCCTAGAAAAGGGATTATAGGGATGGATAATGTTTTGGCCAGTATCCAAAAGCCTAGAAGTGACAGGTGAAGACCATTCCTGGCAAAGCAGCATGGCCTGTTAAGTCAACTATGTCCTCTCAGGCTGGTAAATATTTGACAACACCAGTAGCTAAGCTAGTTGTCAAAGGTGATCATTTTCTGCTGGTATTTTGGCATCATCCTTAGAAAATGCAGGATTCTGCTCATTGCTAGGCTCATACCTCCCTATGACACATATTCTGTGAGCTTAATCATGTCTCTCTTCAAATAGTCCAAGGAGGTATGCCTCAGATCATTCATGCCCACATTCACTATGACTGAGTCATACTGGTAGTTAGGGGTAAGTGACCTAAGTGCTTGTATGATCTGAGGAATCCTGGTCCCTGATAGGTGGCTAACTGTAATCTTCCCCTTATCCAGCCTGGTAATAGGGACATTAATGTGTCTCAAAATGGAGTCTCCTATGACAAGAATATCAGGTTGTGGAGTGTTTCACCTTATGGGCTTGGTAGCTGAGGCACAATGAGATGTGGCTTTATGTGTTATGATGGGAATTCCTTTTTTGTGTGCATGTGGAGTTTCCGAGGACTGCTCCTGAGAGGCCTTTGAGGTTTGAGAAAGTTACATGTGAGCACCTCCACATGTGTGGGTTTGTGTGTGTGTGTATTTTTGTGGATGCTGTGAGTGATGTGTGTGTGAGTTGCTGACAACTTGTTTGCTGCTTTTTTTCTCTGTATGTGAGAGTCTAGCCTCAAATGTCAATGTGTAACTACATCTCCCACATACTGTATTTGTCTGTTCAAGAATTAAGTGGTTGTTAATATGCATAAGATAACTGTTACATTGCCTCAGGATGCCCATGTCCACCAAGCTGGATGCAGAGATAGTGGGAAAGTGCACATCCATGGTGGTAGGTCCTAATGTTTACTTGCAAAGGATAGGAGTGGAGAATGTTTGTAAGTAGATGAGGGAAGGGTGCTTACTTGATGTAATCTTCAGCTAATCTCACCAGGGGTGTTGCCCAGTGTTCAAAACAGATGTTCTCTGAGCAGCAGAAGTCCTGGGTGCTATAATAAGCTAAGGTCGACCTAAATAATCTGAACTAAATATGTAAATGTTGCCCACTGTGCAAATTAGCTGCCCTGTGAGTAATGCAGGACTAAGACAAAGTTCTGAGGTGGTTTTTATAGAGAAATTTCAACTTCTGATGATTGCATGTATTGAAGACACCAGTAACTGCCGCTGAAAAAGCGGGGCTTCTCACAAATGTCAGGCTTATATATGCTCTTAAGAAATCAAGTTTTACACTAACTATGCCCAAGGCCAATCAGGTAAGCACACAAGGAGCTAGTGCAGACATTGACCCTCTTAATATAAAATAACTGATTTGGAGCCCAGGTGTTAAAGAACCTCAAGCAGATGCCTAATACTAGCCAATAAACACTAGATGTAATGTATTTCAGTGCAGAGCAGCAGCCCTTACAGCAGTTTGAAAATACAACTTTAAACTTTAAAGAAATGCAAAAAAAAAAAAAACAATAAATAGCACAGTAAACAGTATAATGAAAATAAACAATGTTTTAGATGTTTGTGCTTGTACAGGGTACTGCCTCAGTAAGCAGCTCTGTGCAAATGTGCCAAATTTATATTAGCACTGGAAATACAGAAAACTGACTATGGAGCCTTCTGGTCAATAAATTGACTGCACTTAGAGTCCTTTTCTGTGCTTCCCAACTCAGATAGACCAGATAAACATTTACTGCCGCTAGACAAATAATCCCAGTACCCCTAATGTAAAAGCACAGTAAAGAAGTGTGCAGAATGAAATGATACCACAAACAAACTAAAACCTAAGGAAAGGCATTAAGTAATTCAAGATAAAAGTAGTGTACTTTAAACAGCTTATAAAAGTGTGATTATTCATTAAAGTCTTTGCTTTGTAGAAATGAGTCAAGAGCCACTCAACTGTGCAGAATTTATAAAGGCACTAAAAACAAGCTAAGATGATTAACAAGCCCTCTGGCCAATGAAACAACTAAGTGCAGGAATCTCTAGTATGTTTCCCAAATCTATACAGACCAGGCAAGCACCCACTGGAACTAGATGGAAAATCCAGTGTCCTTTTGATGCCAAAACACAGAAAAGAGCTTTCTAGAGTGTAAAAATGCACTTTTTTCTCCAATAGCTAGCTAGATAATGAATTCAGAGCAAGTAAATCAGTAGAACAGACAATGAGAAGCAAAATGCACTTTTTTAAATAAGCACAAGGAAAGGAAAATAAATAATTAAAAATATAAACAGCAGTGTAGAAAGGGAGGAGTTTATAAACCTCAATTTACAGTAAGAGTGGGCAACTTAAAATCACAAAGTTAAAAAAAAAACATATCAAGTGAATGGGAAGATGGGTGGGAAAAATAACCAGCAGTGAGTCGCCAACAGTGCTTGTACTTTTTGGAGGCCTTGAGTCTTATCAGAAAAGACCAAGGTAAAGATATTCTCTGCATATTTAAGTACCACTCAAGAAACAAACTGACCAATGAAAAAATGTGTGAAATGTACAGCCTAGGTAATTTAAGTATCTATCTAGAACAAAAGCAACTGGCAAAGCAGATTTCTTAAAACAGAAAACAAAATGGAGCAGGTAAACAGAAAGCAGCTCTGTCAGTTTAGTCTCTAGTCTTATATGCCAGGTACATAAATCCATCCAAGGTAAATTGACATCAGTCTGGCCATGGGGGAACAGTACACACTCTGAAAATCAGCTGGATATCAGACTCAGCCCATGGCAGAGATCCCTGTGGTGTTGATTACAACAGTGAGCACACTCCAGAGTCTACACTTATATTGCGTTACCTATGCTACTGTATTTTCTGCTATGCTATTGTATTTTCTGCTATGTAAGGATGCAGCAGCAAGGAGGATGCTGCTAGATATATGCTGCATAGTCTAATATGATAATACTGGTTTAATGTCAGACTGCTATGGTGTTGCTAAATGTAAAGCTAGCTACTGAATGAGGTTTGGGGCTATACTGTATAACTCCTCTTGGGACCAAAGACAATGTTACACTTGCTTGTGATCCTTTTGTTCAATATTATCTAAATGAAAGTTCTCCCGATTGTGCAATGGTTGAATTGTGTACATGACAACTGTGCATTGATTGAATTTTGTACATGACACCAGTGATTTTGGTACAGAGAAGGGTATCAGATCTATGATGGCTGGCTAAGGACTAAATAATCAAATGTGCAATGATGGTTGGACTTATGTTGGGAAGGGGCAGCATCTGATGCCAATAATATTCTGATGGTTCTACTGCACAAAGACTGATGTTTTCAGAGATAGGCAGATGCAAGTGCATCATTGAATGACTAACGTCAACCTGTGAAATTGCTTCTGGGTCATTGTCTACAGCCTTTAGAAGGGAATATCATGTAGCAATGGATACATGGAAGGAGGTACCATTCTCCCTGCCAGATGTTAGAAATTCAGAACCATACAACTTGGGAGATAGATGCAAGTACATCATTGAATGACTAACGTCAACCTGTGAAATTGCTTCTGGGTCATTGTCTACAGTCTTTAGAAGGGAATACCATGTAGCAATGGATACATGGAAGGAGGTACCATTCTCCCTGCCAGATGTTAGAAATTCAGAACCATACAACTTGGGAGATTTAGAAAAATGAATGCATTTTATTTTTTATATAATTTTTGTCTCTAGCCATGCTGTGACCATCATCTACATAATGTATGTAGCCCTCTTTCTTAGCCACCAAGTTAGATTTCTTACTCAAGACTGATGGAGATCCTGAAATGGTATCTTCTAATATGAATGGGCCAAAAGGAAGTTAGAGTGATCCAAATGAGACATCATCCTTAGTAGCCACGGGATGTATTTCTCAAACCTACTCCTTCCTCTTGTGACCAAGGAATATACTGTCAGCCCAGGGCCCATAGTAGCAGTCCATGAGTGCATATCTGGCTGTGGTGAGATGCACTGCCTGGTAGGCCAGACTTCTTGGAATTGTCAAAATGTTACTCAGGCTGTCACATCTTACCATTACCCTCCATGTATATGGTCTAGCTGGCTTCAGTTATTCACTCCCATCATCCCCAGGCACTTACTTCATCCCTTAGGTCCACTGTTTAAAAGAAGATCACCAAAACTCCAGTCAGTTTTCCATCTCTCTGAGCCACACATGATTCACATAAGGAAAATAAATCGCATTTATGCAGAAAACAGTAGATCCGGGTTGTGGTTTGTAGATTATAGGCAACAGTATGTATTAATAATCATTATGTAATATTAGAAAGGGAGATTTGTTAGTAATAGATACTGAATACAGTACTGGGACCAGTCCACTGTATTACTATTATGTGCAACACTGATGAAAAGTTGGAGAAGGACTAACATAGCCCTTTGTAGATTGCACTAATTGCCAGTAGTATAAATAATTCTGGGTGACACATATGAATGCATAGAGATGCCATAAAATCTTAAATAAATAACAGGCAATGATATTTTATTTGTTCTTTGATAACTGGGTAGTGGTCTGATTCACATGGACTCTTTTCAACCAAAAACTTAAGTCTGCACTGTTGGTCATATTAGTGTGATGTTATTACTCGATGTGAAGAAAATGAAGACACTGTCATCTGTGTTAGCATGTCTGGCAGGAGATTTGTGTATATTCTCAGATTAACTTGTATTGTATGCCAACATGTCTAATGTGAAAATGTAAATAAATTTTTAAAATTTTGAGTATTTCCCTGTTTATACAAAATGTTTAAAGAATTTGTCAGTGTTTTGTTACATTTCTAATTGCACATGTTTGTGAGGGAGATTCTAAAGTACAAACTGTTTGTGGAGAATCAGCTAATCAGTAGGTGATGTCTTTAGAATGTTCCTGGTTGCTAGGTGATTTATTCGAACAGATGAGGGACAGGGAAAAAAAAATTTCCAAACAGCTAAATGTTATTTTTAAAGACAGTTGAGACTGATACCCTGGACTATAAAAGAGAATGCTGAAGTCAGTTGAAGGGCAGTTAGTTAACAGCTGCAGTCAGTTACAGTGCCGTGCAGAGGATACCCAAGAAAATGAACTCACCAAAAACTGTAAGCCTGCCTTTGCCTTGCTGTTATGTTTTAGATTCAATCGGGGACAGTCTTCTCTAGTTAGATTAGGAAAGTTTAGTTATTTAGCACTGATATGTAGTGGAGGCAGAGGAGAAGCAGCATCAATATGAACTGGAGGCCAAATGTTTAGAAGCTGACAACAATGAGAGACAGAGCCAGCATGAAGTGGAGCTTCTTACCCTTTCAGAGGATCATGGAGGTAATGGGGAATGGTATAACTGGACCCCGGAAGCTGTAAAGGTCAATAAACTTTTTCCTCAGTACAGGGATGGGGATGACTTTGATAGTTGTATTCACATATTTCAGAGGATATGTAGACAATATGATGTTGACCATGAGCTCTGGGTTCATCTCCTGATTCCCTTATTCCATGACAAAGCTGTTCAGGCTGTAGCAAAGTTAAATGATATAGATTATTTGAATTATGGCAAAATGAAATGTTGCTTGCTTGACTGTTTCAAACTTACATCTGAGGCATATAGAAAAAAGTTTTATGAAAATAGAAGCAAGACAGATGAAAGTGTGTGTGATTATATTGTTGAGATAAGTACTTACTTTCACAGATTGGTGCATGTCAGGTCACCACTTTTGAGGGACTGGTAGATGTTTTGGTGTGGGAACAAGTCCTCCGTACTTTGCCTGATGACATGAGAGTCTGGATAGCCGATCATGAGTGTAACTCTGCAGAGGAGTTGAGGAGAAAAGGGGATCTCTACTTGTCAAGCAGAGCACCACTGCATAAGAAAGGGATACCCAGTGCTGCACATGGACATAAGGGAACCCATGGGGGCAGTCTAAACCACTCCAACAGAGTACACTAGTAATGGGAAAATACTAATCCAAGTGCATGGTTAGGGCTTAGATGTTTCAAGTGTAACCAGACGGGACACACAGCAGTCAAATGTCCATCGAGGCAAGGTGAGAAATAGAAGGTGAGGGAGCCAGTTAAGTGTGGATGCAAACTGCCAGAGGTAAATTGTTTAGAAACAACTGGGGTGCCAAATTATCACCAAAATTTATATCCTATCTTAGTACATGGTAAACAGGTAACTGCTAAGAAGGACACAGCTTCTGATATAACCACTGGCCTGCAGTGGTTAGAGAAGAGCAGAACTTGCTTGGGCAGTCCACTCCGGTCAGACCATTGGGAGGGACCCTGTTCCAAATACCTTTGGCTATGGTACATCTTGACTGGGAGGGTGGAAGAGGAAGCAAGCAAGTAAGTGTGTTTGAAGAAATTCCTGCAGATGTCCTGAGAGGGAATGACCTTCATGATGCAGTACCTTGTGTACATGTCGTGACATGCAGTCAGGCTTGGAGAAAGGCATGTAGGTCCGGTAGTCTGGGAGAGACCCAGAAATATCTCATACCTAAAGCTGGAACTGGCACAGTGGCTGTTTCAGAGAAGGTGCTATCTGGTAGCAGTAAGTCTGAATGTGAGCCACAGATGCTGGTGGGTACTGATATTCCCTTGGACATGGTGACTGTGAGGACAGAGGTGAGTGATGGTACCCAAAGTGACAGCGAGGAGCAACTGTCAGAAGTTACTAGGCTTCCTGTGTAAGGGGAGCTTGTGTTTGAGAATATTCCTGCAGATGTCCTGATAGGGAATGACTGTGAGGATGCAGTGCCTTGTGTGCATGCAGTGACATGTAGTCAGGTTGAGAGACAAGCATGTAGGTCCGGCAGTGTGAGGAGACCCAGACAGATTTTATACCTGAAGCTGGGACTAGTGTGGTGGCTGTTTCAGAGAAGGAGCTATTCTGTAGCAGTAAGTCTGTAAGTGAGCCTTAGCTGCTGGGTGGTAAAAATATTCCCTTGGACATGGTGATTGCAAGGATGGAGGGGAGTGATAGTACCTAGATTGACAGTGAGGTACAACTGTTGGAAGTTACTAGACTTCCTGTAGAAAGAGAGCTTGGGAGGGTCACAAATGTAGAGATGAAACAGGCTCAACTTACAGACCCTACATTACAAAGCTTAAGGGAGATGGCTAAGAAAACACCTGCAGTTCAAGGAAGAGGGGAGTCTGTATATGGGAACAAAGCCCAGAGTCTACCGTCTGCCACTTCTAGCTATTGTCCCTAATATTCTTTGCGCAGGTGATATTGAGACAGAGAAAGAAGATTTGCTGTATAAGTGGACTCCTAAAGGAGGGATGGAAGGTGATGTAGTATGGCAGTGGTTAGACCCTAGAGCCTATCATCTGTCACTTCTAGCTAAAGTCCCTAATTTTCCTTCTGCAGGCGATATTGATGTAGAAAAGGTGGCAGGTGCTTTGCTAGAAATTTTCAACAGGGTAGATTTTCCAAGGGAGATACTGACTGATCAAGGTGCCAAGTTCATGTCAGACCTGCTGACTTGTATGTGGAAGTGTTGTGTAGTGAAACATCTAAAGACTAACCCTATCATCCCCAGACTAATGGTCTTGTGGAGAGGTTAAGACTATGCTATGAGTATTTGCAGACCAACATGTGAGGGAGGTCTTGGATAAATTAAGTAGGGCAGGATTAACCATTAAACCTAGTAAGTGTCAAGTGGGTATGGCAGAGCATGTTCCTTTTATGCTCTTAAGGGAAATTGTGGAATTTTACTTGCAAAAGAAAGCTTTAGCACAGTGCACTTTATTTACAATCACACATGAAAATATAATAAAAACAGGCTTCATGCTGAAGTAGAAAAAGTCATTTTAACAAAACAAATGACTTCTCATCTAATAAATTCTCTAAACAGTCTTGGGTAAAATCCATGTAATCCTTCATTTAGATCATCATGTATCCTCCTTTTATTCTGCCATCTGTTTCAGTATAGTCTTCAGGTAGCAACTTCCAAGAGTTCCATTCTTGATTAAAAATGTTCTGTTTTCTTGAGAAGCTGGCTGGCTACCACCAAGGGTCCTCATCGCTGAGAGGCAGATATCACTGCTGTACTAGGCTTTCCTTTTAACTGTGTATGTTATGCAGGTGTCCCAAATTGACATCTTTTCTGTTGTTTGATGTATACATGACAACTTATTAAACAAAGGATTTTCACAGTAATACAGCAGTTTCACAATAAAAACAGTGTTTGAATAGCAACTATGATTATTTACAACATGGTAAATAAATACATATCTGAGGAGATATTAAATAAATAAATATATGTCTGTAGCAACAAAAGGTTATACCTCTCAACTGTCCCTGATTTTGGCTCAAACATTTGCTTTCTCCCTCCTAATCCCTCCTAAACTGACATGTTTGAGAGAAAATGTGGTAGATTATATTTAATAAATGATGACTATGATTAAAAATTACAGACTTATTTTACTCCAGAAATTCGCATTCAATAATTTATGCCACTTTTCAAGGTAATAGTACTAATATTTTAAAAAGTATCCTTGATTTGGGTCATTTTTTCCCAGATAATTTCTGGATTTGTCCTTGCTTCTGGAAGTAAAATCTTGAACTCTGTCATTGCTTCCTACTGTTTTAGTGAGCTTTTGTTGTCTAATTAATGTCAAGTTTAATGCCTTTTGGACTTCTGACCTCTGTTCAGGTAAAATTGTTTAATTATTACCTGTTATTAAGCTAATTCTTAAGGTGTGAACCTGTGTCCCCTCCCCTCCATTGTTAGCACCATTTTACTGATCTGGCTGTGTTAGCTTCAGCAGGCATGGACAAAAAAAAGCAGGATTCACAGTCATTCAAATATGTTAACATGGTTCCAAATACACCCTTCAGGATAAGCACTTCAAGTGTGTGAAATGTCTAGGATAGGCTCATTTTTCTAATTAGTGCCAGATCTTTGCCACCTTTAAGCCAGCTACTTCAAAATAAAGAAAACTAGACTGGAATATAGAAGATTAGGTCTACCCCCACTTCAGACTCTCAATCTAGAGTTTCTCCTTCTACTGCTGGAGTTCATTCCCCAGATCAGCTGAACAAGTATCTGGCAGTAGATAAGAATGCTGTCTCTATTGCTAAAAACCCATAGCCTAAAGATGTGCCTGTAATATCAGAGCCTCTTCCTTCTAAGAATGCTGTGCTATGGAACCTCCTTCTGATAAATGGAAGAATATTGAGGGTGCATCTCCTGCTTAAGAAAACCCTCTTAATACTCTGCCAGTGTGTTTCCTCAGTTCTGTCTGAACCCAAACTTTGTAGACGTCACTTCCCCATCTACATCTGTTGGACCTCACTGGTCCATTTCAGCCCAGTTGGACTACAAAAAGGATGTGGCAGACATTTTTTTTTGTATAGTACAGATATGGTCCAAGGTGCCTTCCTCCACTAACATTAGATTCAGAATATATTTAAGAAACACTGGAATATATTTCAGGGTTGGAAAGGTGTGTTAGATAAAACTGGACTGGCACCTAAGTCTATTTTTAAGAGGGGAGTTAATAAAATATATATTAGAAAAAAAATACTAAAATACAAGAGAGAATACATATTGTGAAACACAGTATGTTTAAGTGTGGTGCTTGTAAATACTGTAGATTTATACAAGTAAGGAAGTTTATTATACCAGAAATAATTTACAATAGTTAGGGTAGATACAATTGTTTTTCCTGCTTTACTAGTTTAGTCCAGTTTGGTTTCAGCCAGTAACTAGTAGTTTATTCTGGTATAAAACGCGTTAAGCTGATTTAGAGCGAATTTAGTGCCTTGCCACTGCTGCACACTACACACAGGCAGTGACTGATCAAATCAGCATATCCTATAACTAAAAGATCATCTCTACTTGACTCCAAGTAGACTATTCTCTATCTATAAAACTAGCACTTGAAGACATACTTTCGGCTCTGATCAAATCTACCAAAACAGCAGAGGCCACCAAAGCAGACACCCAAACAACCCACACCTCAGAAATATGACTCAGTCATTGTGATAAGATGATCAGCTTTAACAATTGGCTTAACTGGTGTCATTCAAACTCGAGGCCCTTCTCAGTATGGAGAACATATTCATCAAGGACACCCACACCTCAAGACTGGTGAGACCATCCAGGTGCAATTAACCATAGGCAAGACTGCTCTGCAAATTGTAGCATGTTACAGGCCACCCTCACAAACTCAGGAAACTCACATGGGCCTTCCTGAAAACTAGAGGGATAAATGTATCACCAAACACCATCATACTAGGTGACTTCAGTTACCCTAATATATAGACTGGGAACACTACAAGCCCCAAACACCCTAGCCCAAAAGTTCCTGGAATTCATAAACTCAAATGCCATGGAACAACTGGTCACCATCCCCACAAGAGGAGATAACATACTTGATCTCATCATCCTGGTGAGATCAGATCACAAACTAATCTCGCTGGAGGTTCTCATCCCACCCCACCTGAAATAAAAAAAACCAGTAGAAGAACTTCTCAAGACTAGTGTGGTCTCCACAATACTCAAGCCGCTGAATCACTTACAAACGCCTTCTACCAGCACCTGCAGGACTGCATGGATAAGGCAATCCCAAGCAAAACAAAGACTCTTTGTACAGACTGGTGGACCCCAGCCATAAACAAACTCTACAACAAAAGGAGGAAGCTACTACAAGATAGAGCAAAATCCATAAAAGGTAAGACACCCTTGATCACTATAAGTAAAAAACTAAGAGCTCTCATAAAATCATCCAAAGCAAATTTAAAATAGCTAAAGACTCAAAAGACAATCATAAGGCCTTCTTTAGCTATGTTAGAAACCAAGGAGGAAACTCCCAGATATGCTCAGAACTAGTTCAAAATGATGTGAAGATTACTGATCCTACAGACATTGCCAATATACTGGCTGACAGGTTCAGTGCAAACTTCTCCAAAAGGAGATATCTATACCAAATGAGTGCAGCCCCCAAACATCTCCAACAGCATCCATGGGACCCTCAATGAGGAATTAAACCCACAGCTACGACAGCTGTTTAATCAAAGTCTTACCTCTGGATCTGCAACTGTGGTCCCACTTCACAAAGGCGGTGCCTCCACAGACCCTGGAAATTACCGCCCATTAGCTTGACAAGCCTTATCTGCAAAGCCATGGAGAGGATCATAATGGACCTCATAAATAAAGACATATAGAATTTGCAGACTTTGGATCCAACCCAGTTTGGCTTTGTCAAAGGCAGATCATGCCTTTTAAACTTGGTTGACTTTTTGAAACAGTCACCAAAGCCATTGATGAGGGAAAGGCAGTCCATACAGCCTACCTCGATCTGGCTAAGGCCTTGATACAATACCCCACTGGTATCATTGAAAAACTCATCAGCTTAAATGTTAACCCATACATCACAAGATGGGTTGCAAACTGGCTGAGTGACAGAACCCACAGGGTCAGAGTTGCTGGCGCCATGTCAGACTCAAAGCCTGTCACAAGTGGTGTCCCACAGGGCTCAGTCCTGGGCCCACTCTTGTTTGGCATCTACTTTTCCAGTACAAGCAAACACAGGAGGGTTATGGCTGACAAAGTTTGCAGATGACTGCAAACTCCATAGTAGAAAACACATCTGACACAGATATCCTTCAGAAGGGTCTCACAGAAATGGATAACTGGTGCCAGAGCCACGGCCTAAAGTTAAATGCCAAAAATGCATAGTCATACCCTTCAAACAAGGTTACCCTAGCTACCAAATAGGTGGCAATCCACTGAGCACAGAAGAAGTTATCAGGGACCTGGGGACCCAGGTTGATAGTAGTCTGTCATTCGACACCCATGTAGCTAAAGTAGTTAGGAAGTCCTTCTACATTGCCCACCTTATCATGAAGGGATTCTCATCTAGATCAAGGGAGGTCATAGTCTCCCTTTACTCATTGTCCATCAGACCAATGATTGAGTACAATGCCCCATTCGGAATGTATCTGACCCGACACTTGCAGCAGCTGGAGAGGACACAAAAGTTCCTCACCAAAAGGATAAAGGGTCTCAAAAATCTGTCCTATGCTGCCCGACTGAAAGAACTCCAGCTCTATTCAGTAAACACGCGCCACCATTGCTCAGAGGTGACCTTTGCCTAACATACAAGGCCATGTCAAACCCAGATTTGATGAATATGCTTCACCTCAAAAAATCTAGATCCATCAGAGCCACAAGGGCGGAGACTTAAACGAGGGATAGATTCATCACCCAAAGACTCCCTATGCTGTGGAACAAAATCATGTGAGGCAGAGCACCTCGCTGGCCTTGTTCAAGAGAAATCTTGACCAATGGATGGGAGATCGCAGATATACCCCAGGAATTACCTCAGTGTCACTGCTCGACAGAGGCACAGCAAAATAATGGGTATAGTTCCCCATACTAAAGGGGTGGCGAACGATGGGCTAGGCTTATAAATGCCCTCGGGCAGATAGCCTAGTATGAACCTATGAACCTATGAACCTATGAACCTATGAACCTATATATGTTGCTTATTGTACAGCCTGTTCAATGTTTTATATAGGTAAAACAAAAAAGGGACTTAAGGGTAGAATTTAACAATGTTTATAGTCTTGAAATTAAAATTTTAGTAATGTGTTTGTTAGCTAAACATGCCGAACAATGCCAGAATTATAATAAACCTGTGTTTATTATAAAGTTTGTAAGAATGTTGGGGAGGTGATTGGGATAACGATTTATTGAACAAGGAATGGTACTGGCAGCTTTTATTGGGAGCTGACACTTCCCCAAGTATCAATGTTTTTATATATACTGTTTTAAGGAAGAAGCAGAACAGTGTGAGATGGACATTTTTTATTGGTCACTGGAGCCATGCGATGAATTTTTAAATTTATTTAAAAATATTTTATTTAAGCTGTTTTGTTTTTATATTGTTTAGTTCTGATGACGTCTACATTACCTATGGATGAAAACACTTAACTTTGTAATTAAACCAGTTTGTGTCTCATGGAGTTTTAATTTTGTGTTAATATTTAAGACAGTAGAAACATTTACATTTCACAGTCAAGGATACAAAATGGTAAGGCACATTCCATAGAGAATTTTAAACAACAGTAGTAATAATACACAACAAGGAAGATCAAGATTTTGGGGAAAATGTATAAGTACAGTATCTTAGATCTAAGATGGGAAATGCAAATAAAAATGCAGTTACTAGCAGATGAGATGGAGGACAGTAGGTAAGAGATTAGCTAGGAATGGAACAAGAGCAGAGCCAGGTACTAGATAGGAATTCATTTAGAGACTCTTTGAATGTTTGTAGGTTTAGATTATAGCTTATGAGTTTTAGAGTGGAGTTCCAGGTTTTGCAACAGTGTGGGAGAAAGATTGAGACCAGACGATTTATTAGGTTTGTAGATGGAGATGAGATGTTTGTTATTAGAGTGGAGGGGTCTGTTAGACTGGTATTAAGGGAGAATGCAGTTGAGGGCAGGAAAAGCAAAGGGTTTATAAATTATGGTATGAACCGTAATCAGCTGAAGGTAGTTGAGGTTAATGTCAATTTAATGAGTGGAAAACTCTGCAGTGGTAATTCTTTACTGTCTTTCATTGCTCCCTTTGGGCCAATGGTATTGGCCTCACGTTAATGCCAGTTCTGATGCCAGTGTTGCAAAATGTTGAAACTCAATAGGGTCAAAGAGGAAAGGCCCCCAGACACTTCCACTGAATCAGTATGCATCCTCACTGAGGCCATACATTTCCCCAGATTGTCTTCTTAGGTAGCTCGCAAAATGATTCAGCTGACCATGCAAAATGCATGGAAGAACTACAGTATGGCAGCACCTGCTTTGAAGACACCAGACAATATCCCTCAGCTTCCCAAGGACTTCACTTGATGGTCACAAAAAATGTTTAGTGGATTCCATAATTGCCACAGTTGTCCTCAGTAATGTCCTGAACCTCAGGGCAAACCAAGCACATTTTGTAATAAAGAGTCACAAATGGCAGACAGAGTGAGTGTGTTTGTTTCCCTTTTCCTCTCTGAGCTTGTTAAACTGTATGGCACATGTGTTGCTATTTCAGACAGAGCTAGCAGAAACATTTTCTTACATTCAGAAAAGGTTGCCAGATTTGGAATTTAAGATTGAATTATAGTCCTATATGTCAAACTTTGGCCGTCTGGCTAACCAGACCATGCGCCTGGCCCACAGTACTATGGATGGTTCCTCCAGAATTGTAGACACAAGACTAACTGCTCATCAACATGCCTGGTTTTGATTCACAAAATTTACTGAATACTCTAAGGATGATTTAATAACTGCCCCCTTTGACGGAACATTACGATTTGGATCAACTGTAAAATCTCAGATAATAATAGAAAATATAGTGAACCTATTGGTTGATAAATTCATCTCAAATTTTATCCCTCTCTTTCATTTGTCTATCTCACAAGATATACCTGAAAATGACTCAACTCCAGCTATCATACAAAACCAAGTCCTAAAAGTACTATCAAAAGCTAAAACTACTACATCTATGGGTCCTGACAATATCCCTGGATGCATCTTAATCACCATGAAACATGATTTTGCCACCCCCTGATCAACTAAGCTTCCATACTGTTTTTTTACTAAGTGAATGGAGAACAGCTACAGTTATTCCCTCCATAAGGGAGGACCTTCCACAGACCCAGGCAATTACAGACCCATATGTCTGACTAGCCTCATATGCAAAACCATGGCAAGATTTATCAATAAGGACATAGGGAATCTCCAATCACTGGACCAATCTCAGTTTGGATCCATCAGTTACAGGTCATGTGTACTCAGTATGGTGGACTTTTTTGAAAAGGTCACCAGAACAATGAATAAAGATGAAATAGTACACACCATATACCTCAAACTGGCCAAAGTTTTTGACACAATCCCACACACAGGCATAGCAGAAAAGCTGATTAAACTGGGAGTAGACCCCTACATAACCCATTGGATTGCCGACTGGCTCACAGATAGGATGCAGGTGATCAAAATGGAGGAAACTACCTCCACAAAGAAACTAATTACCAGTGGAGTTCCCTGTGGATTGGTGCTGGGACCACTTCTGTTTGGCATCTATTTCTTTGGAATAAAAGCCAACATCAAAGGACTCTGGCTTTGACTACAAGCTAGGAGCAGTCACTGAATCCTCAAATGGCTTAGCCATCCTGCAGTAAGGCTTGTTCCAAGCAAATCACTGATTGCAGAAACATGGACTGAAACTAAAAGCCAAAAAATGCATTTTCACATTTTTTGGAAAGTTGTTTTCCTGGGAAACTACCACATTAACAATATGCCCTTAAGAGTTGATCCAGTTTTAAAGGATTTGGCGACTTATATGGATAGTGACCTAACCTTTGACCAACACATGTGCATTGTCATAAGAAAGTCCTCCTATATTGCACAGCTTATAAACAAAGAGATTGTGTCTAGATCTAGAGGTATCAATGTACCCCTTTACTTAGCCCTCGTTAGACCAATTATTAAGTATAATGCCCCTTTGGTATGTGTCTTCCAGTCACATGCAACAGCTGGAATGCCCACAGAGATACCTAACTAAAAGGATATAAAGCATAAACAATATGCCTTACATGGACCAATTTAAAGCCCTGTTACAATACTCGGTATCCTACAGACTGCTAAGAGGTGACTTGTGTCTGATATACAAGACATCATCCAACCTAATGCTAACAGACCTTCAGTACATCAGCATGTCAAACAACATCCGAAATAGTCAGTCTAGGGATTGAAACCTCTTATTTGGAGGAAGAGGTATATTTCATAGAGGATGCCACTGCTCTGGAGCAGACTCCCTATCCAAGTAAAATAAATTTCATTCCAGTCTATATTCAACTGTAACTTGGATATATGAATGAGTATTAGAAAATTTCCCCCAGGACTGCCCCCTGTACTAGTAATGAGCAGGGGCATCTCCTAAATGCTTTATCCCATGCACAGATCTTCTCATATTATCTATGTCGTGATTCCAGAAAAAAAATCAAAGAAATGCCATTTTGGTCCAGTAGCAGAAAACACAAAGACACAGGAACTCAGACATGATGTAATATCTTTTACTGGACCAATAATGGTTTTGCAATTACTCAAGCATTCAAGTTGGCATGAGCCCTTCGTCAGGAATTATTAAGTTACTGATATTAAATACAGTGCTTAAATATCCACTTGTGCCTAGAAAGGGAAGTATGTAATTTATTTCCAATTGGCTAACAAAGATATCTTGAAAAATGCTAGGCTGAAAAACATACAGCTCATGCTGTACCTCAGAGAGAGACAGCATAAGTGTGTGAATGTGTGTGTGTGTGTGTGTGTGAGTGTGTGTGTGTGTGTGTGTGTGTGTGTGTGTGTGTGTGTGTGTGTGAGTGTGTGTGCGTGTGTGTGAGAGAGAGAGAGAGAGACAGAGAGACTGAAAGTGTAGAACAGGGTCAAGACATACCGTAAAAAATCAAAGTTTGGCATGTTACTTTAGAATTAGAGTTCAGTGAGCACAGAAGATAACATTCAGGGAGACTGCTCTGACATTTAATGATATAATAAATATCAAAGCAAGAGATGTGTAGAAAGATTATTTAAATGCAGAGAAGTTATAACTGGTAAGCTGTTAGTCTGTCTAAAAAGCAATCTTTCTGAGACAGAGGTTTTGGTTAACAGAAAACATGAATTAGCAATACTGTGCAGTTCACAATGATGAGAACTGAAGGGAAGACATCTCTGATCAACATTAGCAGAAAACTACATTCCCTCATAAAAACATCCAAGGCTAACTTTGAGAGAAAAATCGCTAAGGACACTACAGATAACCACAAAGCCTTCTTCAGCTATGTTAGAAACCTGGGCGGAAACCCTCAGATATGCTCAGAGTTGGTTCAAAACAACAAAAAATACACTGAACCCACAGATATTGCCAACATTCTGGCTGACAGGTTCAGTGCAAATTTCTCCCCTCCTTCACCCCCAAAAGAAGAAATACTTATCCCAGCTGAATGTAATCTCCCTGTCATATCAGATGTCCAAGTGAGAACCGCCCTAAACAAAGCAAAAAACACAGCATCAATGGGACCTGACAGTATCCCGGGTTGCGTGTTACGTGAACTCCAAGAGGAGCTAAACCCACACATAAAAATGCTATTTAACCTTAGCCTTACTTCGGGATATGTACCTGAACACTGGCGTACAGCAAAAGTGGTCCCACTCCACAAGGGGGGTGCCTCTACAGACCCTGGAAACTACCGCTCCATAAGCTTAACCAGCCTGGTCTGCAAAGCTATGGAAAGAATCATTATGGAACTCATAAACAGAGACATAGGGGACCTACAGACACTTGACTCCACCCAGTTTGGCTTTGTAAAGGGCAGATCCTGCCTTTTAAACCTGGTTGACTTTTTCAAAACAGTCACTAGAGCCATTGATGAGGGCAAAGCAGTCCATACAGCATACCTGGACTTGGCTAAGGCCTTCGAGACAATACCCCACTCAGGCATCATAGATAAGCTCAACAGCTTAAAAGTAAACCCTTATGTCACTAGATGGGTTGCAAACTGGCTTAAGGACAGAACCCATAAAGTTAAAATCGCTGGAGCAATGTCAGACTTAAAGCCAGTCACAAATGGTGTCCCACAGGGATCTGTCCTGGGACCCCTCCTGTTCGGCATTTATTTCTCAGATGTTAAAGCAAACAAGGGAGGGCTGTGGCTGACAAAGTTCGCAGATGACTGTAAACTAGGCGCCATAGTCGATACACCAGCAGACACACACATCCTACAAAAAGGCCTCACAGAAATGGACAACTGGTGCCGGAGTCACGGCCTTAAACTAAATGCCAAAAAATGTATAGTCATCCCCTTTGGGAAAAACAAAGTACCCACAAATTATCACATAGATAGCAACCCACTGAGTACGGAAAAAGTAATCAGAGACCTAGGGACCCAAGTCAACAGCGACCTCTCATTTGACCCCCACGTTGCCAAAGTGGTTAGAAAAACATTCTACCTTGCACACCTCATCATGAAGGGATTCACATCCAGATCCAAGGATGTCATTGTACCCCTATATTCCTCCCTCATCAGACCCATGATTGAGTACAATGCCCCATTTGGTATGTACCTCACCCGGCATTTGCAACAGCTGGAGAGACCACAAAAGTACCTCACCAAGAGGATCAAGGGTCTCCGACATATGTCTTATTCTGACAGACTAAAGAAACTTCAGCTCTATTCAGTAGCATACCGCCTGCTCAGAGGTGATCTCTGCCTGACGTACAAGGTCATGTCCAATCAGGATCTGATGGACATGCTCCACCTCAAAAAATCCAAATCCATCAGGACCACAAGAGCTAAAGACTTAAACCTCGGCACAAGTATGAATAGGACATGCTGGAGGGATAGATTCATAACCCAGAGGCTTCCCATGCTTTGGAACAAGATCCCAGTTCGTATTAGGCAGAGCCCCTCACTGACTCTCTTCAAGAGAAATCTTGATGAGTGGATGGGAGATCGTAAGTTTACCCCAGGGGTCACATCTGTGTCACTGCTAGACAGGGGCACAGTAAACTAATTCTATTATATAAGGGGACCTTCATTGTGTCACTACTAGACAGAGGCACAGTATTCTAAATTTATTCTGTACATTTTTTGTACCATTTCATGGGGTGACAAAAGCCACATCACTATGGCTAGGCTTACAAATGCCCCAGGGCAGATAGCCTAGTACTATACTATGAAACTATGAAACTATGAGAAAGGCAGTGAGTACCAAGATAATAATATACTAAACAGGCTGTGTTTAGCTAACTGAGAGAAAGAGGAGAAAGAGAGAGAAAAGAAAATGATATTGTTACATAGTATAATATTCTGAAGAACAGCAGAATTTGATAAAATTTTGTTATAATGTTAACTGCCTGAACATTTAGGCCTTACCTGACATTTAAGTTTATGGCCATTTTTAATCTCACTAGAAAGCTGCCTTATGTGAAAGCAATTATTCTCTTGTCATAAACAAATTACAGTTAACACCAGTATCTTAACCGTTCCTGTTAATACCTAGCTGTATCAGTGGCACAACAGGCAGCGCACTTGCCTTTTTTGTAGCAGGCTGGGGATTTTTGATTCACACCAGATAGATTGGTTGCTGACATTGCAGTGCAGCAAAAGAGAGGGGGATGTGCTACACTCCTGAGTGTATCATCCTTTGGCTGAGATGTTAAACCGATGCCCCATCTGTTTGATTTGGTGGTAGCTTAGGTAAATGTAAAAGATCCCAGGGCACCTGTTAAAAAAAGTGGAGTTCTTTATTTACATACAACAAACTCTGATTTATAACATATTTACAAATATTTACAAATGTACAAATATATAGATATACAAAGTTATTTACACATATTCATAATTTCATATACAATCATACAAATTTTTCATCCCTAATAATCCCCACTCCTTTTTCGATAACCACTATCTGAGTTTACTTAATATTGTTGCTAAAATCCATTTACCATTAAACATGATTTTATTTATTCTTTCATTCCATATAACCCATATAACATAAAACAATGTTGTATCTATTCTTTTAACTTATTATTTACTTCTAGTCTTATAATATCCATATTTAATGTTATCCATATTTATTTTATCCACTTCTTTTATATTTTCAAAAAGTCTTCTTTACATCATTTCCTCATACGTTTTTACTTTTTTACATTTCAGAAACACATGTTCCATAGTTTCTTCTTCTTAACATATTCTATCACTTATCTAGTTATATGGCATATTTCCTTTCACTGACAATTTATCTATTACCAGTCTCCACAAAAAATCCTGACATTCTACTTTCTAATTACACCATTTGCTTCTTATTTTTATAGCTTTATTTTTTTAATCTGTTAGATTTTCCCATCGTTTTACAAGTTTAAGTTTTATCATTACATTCTTGTGCCATACTTTTCTATCTTTGTCTATATCACCAAATTTTATTTTCAACAGAAATGCTTTCTCTTGGTAACATTTTATTTCTTCATTTATACAATGCTTTCTATTTTACTCTTTTTGCCATACCCAGAAGTTATCATACTTATATGTAGACAATTTTACTACTAATCTCTCATCTTTTTCATTTATCCATTTTAACACTTTGTACAAATATAATGAAGCAGCCTACACCACTGGATTAATTAACCCTAAATCTCCTTCCTCTTTTATTTACATATAAAACTCATCTTTTTATTGGGTTTAATCTAGAGCCGCCTCTAAATGAAAAAAGAATATTTGCAATAATTCCTTTTCAAATACTGTTGGCAACATAAATACATTTGATAAGTATGCTCTTTTACCCATCAGTTCTTAATTTATCAAATAAGCCTTTTATCTGAATGATAAATTATATGTTCTCCAGAAAAGACAAGTTTGTTTTATTTCTTCTATTGTTTTTCCTGTTGAATTCTGCTTACATCTAAATTCCCAATTTTTATACCTAACCCAGACATTTCATGCCTTTACTACTTTACCTAAACCTTTAATTTTCTCTTTATTTAAAGTCATCCCCATCACCCCAGATGCTCGTTTGTTCAAATAATTACTTCTTTTATCCAAAGTTTGTTTTTTGCAATTATTATATCATTTGCATATGTTAACAGAACTGGAATTCTTAACTCTTCAGGTGATCTATACCTAGCTTCCTTCATTTTGTAATTTATTTCACATACTATCACATTCATAACTAATCCAAATAGTATACAATTCATTGGAAATCCTTGTTTTACACCATTCTTCATATGGACTTCTTGGCTTAACCAGATATCTATACATATTTTTACTTTATTATAAGTATAGGCTGACAGGCATAATTTCCTGACTTTCTCGCTTATATTATAATCTTTCAGTATTATCCATAAGATTTCATGTCCAGTTATATCAAATGTCTTATTACGATCTCCTATCATGATCTTTACTTATTTTTTCTATTCATAATATCATCCACAAATTCTCTATCATTATAATTCTTGATAATCCTTCCACTTTATGCTATATATACTATCTCCAATAATATTTTCTATTTTAGTTTCAAATCTTGTTCGCATTATATTCATAAAGATTTTATAATCATTATTATTCAGTACCATCAATCTCCAGTTTTTAACTTCTTCTGTCCTCCTTCTGTCATATGAATTTAAGTATTGCATTACATGAATCTTATATGTAAAACATTCATTTAATCATTCAATTAAAATCTTTAAATATATATATTTTTTGCCAGTCTCTTAAATTTTTATACATTTCATACCCAATTCCATCTGGTCTTGCAGCATAATCTATAATTTCTTGTCCTAATACTTTATCTAGCTCATTTAACAGATCTCCTTTTCCAACTCTTTATTTTCTTTTTCTGTTAACTTTTTTACTTTTCATGTATTTTTCACAACCTCCTTTTTTCTTTAAACATTACTTGTACATATTGTACTATTCATAATTCGTATTCATAATTTTTTCCTGAGTTCTTTGTATTTCACCTTTTACGTTTTTTTTCTCTCAGTACACTACCATCTTCTTTTACTAATCTGCTTAAATAACTCATTACTTCTTCTCCTTTACTGTGTAAAAATAACTTTGCTTACATAACAATTATTGTATTTTTATTGATTTCTTTCATATAACTCTTTTTCTTTGTCAAAGTGCTTTCTATCATTATGTTCTAAATCTTCCCGTACATCATTGTATGTGCTTTTATATTTTTCTTTCTCTTCTTTTCTCACATCATACTGCCACTGTAAAAACATTTTTATATTTTTCCTTAAATATCATCCACCAATAATTCCAATTTTTATAATACGATTTTTCCATAACTGTATTACTAATTTCTTTCCTTCTTCATTCCATGCTTTCTCATTTATCCTTTTTATTCCTTTCCCTATTTTTATATATTCCTTGTTTTCATATCTCTAGCCATAATCAGAAAATCCTATTTCAGCTACCCCTTCCTATAACTAAATCTTGTGATACTATAATCTATTTCAGTTCTATATATACCCCTTTTGTAATAACATGAATTTTTGCCCCAAAGTTTTAACTTACCACATCTTATAATTTCTAACATTATTCTTATATCATTTACTTTCTGTTTACATTTGCCTCTTAAATCAGTTAAAATCTCCTGTTATAATACTCATATTTATCACTACATATTCTAAAATTTGACGAAATATGCTTTTCCTTCCTTTACTAGTATAACCATATAATGTTATAATTATATATACTCATTCTTTCCATTTAAATCTACAATGGTCAATCTTCCCATTTTGTTAAAGTTACATCTAATATCTTTACTGTATTTCTACAGAAAACAAGAACAAAAAAGAACCTCTTTGTGACCTTTCCCTTAATGGAGCTCAGTACAACACACTGTAGTCTCTAGTTGAAAATCCAGCATTGTTTATTATACATCCACACAAATCATTAAAAACTGTCACGTGCTTTTGTCCCTCCACACTTTGATACTGGGACATCATCAGAACAATTATTATAAAAAAAAAAAACACTTCCGTTTATACCATATTCATTTGACTAATTAATTAGTCTTTAAAATACAAGTCATTATCTCTGATAACACAATCACATTTAAAGACATAGTGTAGCAATAAAAACATGACTAGGTGTTTCACACATAAAAGACCTATACAACCTAAACTATCAAGTGTAATATTTACTTGTCTAAATATTTATATAGTGAAAAAAAATATATATATATATATATATATACACACACACACACACACACACACACACACACACACACACACACACACACACACACACACACACACACACAGTAAATGCATCAGTGTACAAACTCTAAAAATATATATAATATATCCAAAGATGGCTAGTTTTTAACATTGTTGTTTTTCTTTAACCATATAGTTAGCTTAAATTACTCTTTTTAAAAAACATTACATAAACTCTGCTACCAAAAAAAAAAAACTTAGCTAATAGCATATTGTTTATAATTTCACTGGCTCTTCTTTAAAATTGGGAGTAAAGATATATATTCATTCATGCCTAGGGGGTTAAATGCATTAAGCCTTACCTGCCACTGAAATTCTTTCAAATCTAATATGAATTCCCGCCATCCCCCCTGGGGTCATTGGGGACTACCTCCAAAATTCCAAATTTAAATTTTGTGAAGTTGGGACATTCAATACTGTGCTTGAATAGTGCACTATTAGTGTTAGCCTTCTGTATTGCTTATGCATGTTCATAAATTCTCTTCTTTAGTTGTCTCTGTCTTACCACATAGTAATGTCCACACCCTTCACATATCGCTATATAAACTAAACCTTTGGTATTACAATTTCCCTGCAGAAAACAGCTATTCTAAACATATCCCATATCCCAAATTCCAGATTATCTTTCCTCCCCATAGTTTCTCTGTTTGTAATCTTCCTACATTTGTTAAAAATAAGACTATTGTGTCTTCTAATATAATTACATCTACATCACATGTATTACACCACTCCAAAATCCCTTTTCTTCCTAATGTATTCTTATTATTCACATTTGCAGAAAGTGCTCTAAAATTGTCATTTTTCCTTTGATTCCTGATTTCCTAAGTTCACAGCTAATTACTAAGTTAACTGTATTAAGAGGTCATTCTAAGTCTTGCCAATTTCCCTTCCAAAAATGAGAATCAGACACTGTACTCTGTGTCTGTGAGTCAAACAACTTAACCATTATACCAACCCCCAGTCATAAGCTGTATATATTATTTTCTATCCATTTCCTTCCTTTTTTTCTTTTATCCCTAGCCCTTTTAATTTTTTTCTGTATTTTATACTTTTACCAGTAGAATTCTGTTTTTCTTTTACTCCCTCCCAATTTATCTTCTTAACACTTTATTTCAAAACCTTCTTCTTTGTGCTCTTGATTATTTTTCCCATCTGTTTTCTTGTATTTCTACTACTTCTACAAATTCTTCTCTGTTCATTTTCTTCTCTTTCTTTTTCTTTACTCTTATTTTCATGTTTGGAATCCATCCATAAATGTCCAGTTTTATTACATTTATAACATTTCAATTCACATTTTTTGCATCATGTCCCATTTATCGACAAATATAACATTTTCTTTTATCACAGTTACTTTTCAAATGTCATTGTTTTCCACAAAAAAAAAAAAAAAAAAAACATGTTTTGGGTTGTCACCAGTGTTTTCAACACCCCTATTCTCTTCCACATTTATCATGCTTGGTATGTGTATAATATTTTTTCTCTTTCTATTTTAACACAATATTACAATCCCAGCCAGCAGTCCATAAACACATTTCGTCATAAACTTTTGCAATGTCTAGTACTTCTTTACATAACATTTTCAAATGTCCTTTAAAGTAATTTTTTCTACCTCTGCTTGAAATTTTACATGAATTCTCTTTTGCATTTCCATGTTAAATGCTTTTAGCACATAAAGATTCTATAGATTATAGTCTTTCTTTTTTTTTCATGTTCTCCAAGAAAAATGTCCATTGAAAAAAACAGCCTCAAACATGTCACAAAGTGACTCGTTAATAAGAATAAATTCTATCTCATGCTTTTACACCAAAAGGAGATGTTAAATTATCCCCCACTTCATATCTGTCCATCTCTTTGTTTTCTTTGCTTTAAAGCCTTACCATGTACTTACATTTTTAATTTTCTTCTGCCTTCTTTCTGTCACTTTCCTTTTGCTTTTTTTTTACTTTCTCTGCATTTTTTCTTTTCCATTTCACCACTATTCTTCACAATTGTCTGCGCATCTCCTTTTTGTATTTTCTCCATAATGACCCCCTGCGAAACATCTCTCTCATTTTCTGGCTCACTCTCCATTTCTCTAAATAAATCATCCCACAACCTCCCAACTGGAGGGTTGTAATTATACATCCATCATTTGCTGACTCATCTCCTTCAAACAGATTTCTTTGAAACATTTCCTCTGAATCCTGCACACATTTTCTGGTCACCACTTTGTTTTTATAAGCTGTCTCTGTGCCTGGAATTGTGTTTTCTGTTTTAAGAAAAACTTGGTCTGGTGTTTTTGCTCTATGTGAGAGGTGGACTCAAATTATCTGGGCTGCTCATTTCACATGTTTTATTTTTTTTTTCATTAGTTAAGTGGTCTCTTGAGTGATACTTAAACAATCAGTGAAGTTCGTGGCCTCTGTTTTGTTTGAAAAGATATGAATCCTGCATAAACTAAAGCACTGCTGGTGATTCCCTGTTGGGTGAGAAAACCTTTTTTTTGTCTGTAACCTTTTAGATCTACTTTCTGATACCTGCTCCATTTTGTTTTCAGAGTTAAGACATCTGCTTGGCCTGGTGTTTATTTTCTATGTGAGAGGTGGACAAAAGCTATCTATGCTGCTTATTTCATATGTTTTTTTCATTGTTTAAATTGACTCTTGAGTGATACTTAAATGTTTGGTGAAATTCTGGGCCTCTGTCTTTGAAAAGATTTGAAGCCTGCATAAACTAAAGCACTGCTGGCCATTTCCTCCTGTTTGTTTATTTGCTTTTTAAACCTGATGAGTTTAAGCTGCACACACCTACTGTAAATTAAGCTCCTCCCTTTCTATACCACTGTTGATATCCTGAATTATTTATTTGCCTTTCCTGTCTACACTGCTGTTGATATCCTGAATTATTTATTTGCCTTTCCTTGTGCTTATACTGAAAAGTGGCATTTTGCCTCCCATTGTCTGTTCTACTTGATCTAGCTAACTGTTGGATAAAGTAGTATATTTTTACACTTTACCAAACAATTGCTTTTATACAAAAGAGGACAGCAGATTTTCCATCTAGTGCATTGGGAGGTAACCTGGTCTGTTGAGACTGAGTAAAACATGTGATTTCTGAATGTAGTTTTATTGGCTAGAGTCATGGCCGGCCTTAGGCATAGGCCAACTAGGCGGCCGCCTAGGGCACCGGTGTAGCAGGTGCGCTTTTCCAGTATTTATTTGGTGTAGGTAGACCAGGATGGGGGCACCAGGTAATGTGTTGGGGGGCGCCGTGGAGCCGTTTTGCCTAGGGCACCAGTTGACCTAGGGCCGCTCCTGGCTAGAGTGTTTATCTTGTTTTCAGTGCCTTTATAAATTATGTACAATTGAGTGGCTCCTGGTTCATTTATTCAAAGTGAAATACTTTTATTGAGTAACCACTCTTCTATAAGCTGTTTAAAGTACACTGCTCTATCTATATCTTTAAGTTTGTAGTAGCACTGTACTGTTTAAGTTTGTTTGTGGCAGCATTTCACTCCGAACACTCCTTTAATGTGCTTTTGCATTGGGAAGACTGGGATTGTTCATCTGGTGGAAGTATATGTTTACATGGTCTACCTGAGCTGAGAAACACATAAAGGGGCTCTAAGTACTTTTTTGCATTTCTCTGTACTTGATGTTCCACTGTTCTGATACCTAGATAGCATAGACTAGATTCAGACCTGCTGAATCTAGCCTGTCATTGATACACTTGATCACTAAACCAGCCATCTTACATTAAAAAGGGCTCCCCTGCATGCTTGTGGCAGAAGAATGTATATCCAGCCTTTTCTGAGCTTTGGATTGCTGGACAAAGGTTCATTTTGTGCTTTCCTATTCGTAGATTAGCTTTAAAGTGTCTGAATTTTGCTTATATGTAAGCCTTACATTTGTGCATTGCAGTGCATCCTACAACAGGGTCTGGGGTGTTCTGTATAGATGCAAACACCTTGAAACTCAATTTTTTTCCATAAACATCGGTCAGTTGCACCCTCCTAAGCTTTCCAACTGCACTACGGGTGCACTGAGCAGTGTTGCCACACTTATCATACATAGCCTTCAATAGAACAAGCACCTTTGTTAGTCTAAGCACAAAAACTGGTTAAACTAGCTCGGTTTCTTCCCAAATAGTACATACAATAAAAACCTTCTACAATGGATAGGCAGTTTCCGAACATTTCACCAGTCAGACTGATTTATACTGGCAACCAATTTCTCCTAAAACAGACAAAATATCCCGTGTGAGAGATGTAATTACGCTATGAAATTGGAATCAGTTCTCTCACATAACAACAAACCAGACATCAAACAGGCTGTTGGTCCATAAACTTCACCTCTCACACAAAATGACACATAAACCTATATATGTGTAGGTACTCACTATAAGCCTACAAATAGATCAGAGACCTCCTAAATGTACACCACTCACACACACTGCTATGCAAATAGCAACCACTACACATAATAAGACATACACCAGTGTCTCTGCAAATAAGCCCCTAAGACAAAACACCTCAAAACTTAATGTCTCAGTCATAGGTGACTCCATAGTGAGACACACAGATGTCCTTCTCACCAGGCTGGACAAGGAGAAAGTCATGGTCAGCTGCCTGGCAGGTGCTAGGATCTGTCAAATCACACACACACTCAAGTCACTCAACAAGCACCATTATGACTCTGTCATAGTTCATGTTAGGGTGAATGACTTGAGACGTACCTCTCTGGAATATATGAAGAGAGATATGATGGAACTCTCAGATTGTGTGTTCAAGCAGGTATGACTCTACCTTAAGCAGCATTCTACCTTAACCCAGGATGATGCCACAATATAGACAAAAAATGATTGACTTCAACAATTGACTTAGCTTTTGGTGTCAGTCCAGGGGGATCCAGTATCTGTCAGCCTGGGAAACATGGTCAACAGGCCTCACTGCTTTGCCAGAAATGCCGGAGATAGCCTGTACCTGTCTCATCTAGGCTTTCAGTTACTGGCAAAGGCACTTGCTTCCCCCATAGTGCCTTTTTTAGGTAGTGTCAAAACAGCAAAATTTCTGACGTAACAAAATCCACTTGAGACAAACTCAAGGTTTTTCTGCTTAATGCTAGGAGTCTAAACATGAAACTGCACTTCCCGGAACCACTCCTCACCTTGCAAGATGCTGATGTCTGTGCAGCCACTGATTCAAAGCCTCAGAGAGCACCATGGCTGTGCAAGGCTACAATGCCTTCCACAAGTTAAGATCTCAAAATGAATGTAAAAGAACAAAAGGCTGAGGTGTATCCATCTTCATTAAAGTGAAGTAGTCCTTAAGACTGGTCAAACAGTATGACTCTCTCAAACTAATCCATGTCTAATTAACTATAGACAAAATACCCTACCACACCATTGCTACCTATAGGTCCCCCACAATGAACCAGGGAAAGCACACTGCCTACCTGAACTTACTGGAGTCACTCACCATACAGCCCAACACTTTAGTCATGGGAGATTTCTACTATCCTTCCATGGACTGTGTGACATACATGAGCATGCTCATCCAGAGTTTCCTGGACTTTATCAATACAAATGCTCTGGAAAAGCTACTCTGCACCCCCACAAAGGGCTCAAATGTCCTAGACATAGTACTCACCAACATGGGGGTTCCCTGCACTCCCCCTGTGTGATGCCTTCCCGGGTAAGGTCAGACCATAAGTCAGTCTTTTTCAAAGTAACTGTTGAAGCTGTCACAACCACAGGCGCAAACTACTGCCTACTAAGTGATGGTATAAAAAGTTTTCTACCCCCCCCCCCCCCCCGCAATCACAGACAACATTGACTCCTATGCAGAGATGTGCACAAATGCCCAGTATAAACACTTAAGCAACTGTATAGACTCTGCTGTGCCTGACCGGATTAAAACTAGGTCCTCCCGAAAAAACAAGCCATCTTGGTGGACCTCAAGTATAAACAGATTATATTTCAAAAGGAATAAACTGATGTCTAACAACAAGTGGGAACTGACTCAGCAGAGGAAAAATTCTCTGCACAGCTTGAGCAAGCAAATCAGAAATCTTGTAAAGTCCTCTAAAGCTAATCATGAATGTAAAATAGCATCCCTAACTAGGATAATCAGAAGGCATTATTTAACTACATCTGAAATCTGAAAGGTAATGCCCAGCTAGTAGCCAAACTGGCAGTAGATAATACAACTCATACTATACGGTAAGAAATTGCCAACCTCCTAGCTGACAGATTTGGCACAAACTTCATCCCCCCCCCCCCCTTTCCCCACCAGCCATACTTCAAAGCATACCTGACACCAGTCCTCTGCTTAGTATCTTTAGTGATCAGGTCATACCTGTGCTCTTCAAGGCCAAAAACACAGCCTCAGTGGTTCCAGATAACCTCCCAGTTTATTAAGCAATCTAAAACAGGACCTAATGGACCCACCTGGTGTTCTGTTTAACCTTAGCCTGAGAAATGGCTTTGCTACAGCAGAGTGGAGAACAGCAACAGTAATCCCCTTGCACATTTGGAGGGCCATAAACTAACCCAGGGAACTATAGACTCATAAGTCTAACCAGCTTAATCTGCAAGGCCATGGATAGAATCCTCATGGACCTTATCAACAAGGACATAGGTGACCTTAATTTCTAGATCCAACCTAGTCTGGCTTTGTTAAGTGAAGACCATGCTTATTAAACCCAGTAGACTTCTTTAAGAAAGTCACCAAAGCCCTGGATGTAGGTAAGACAGTGCATACTACTTTTTTCACCTAGCCAAGGCTTTTATACAATCCTCCATTCAGGTATCATTAAGAAATTTTCCCAGCTGGGGATTTAGGGGTCTGAATGGAGGGATAATAAGTCAGCAAGCAAATGAGAGTAGTATTGCTGAAACTGAATTCATTCTCAAGTCTTGGTGAGTACCTTCATGAGGTGGACCCTATTTTTCACAGCATCTCACCAAGATAACACTGATAATATAGACTGTATTTATATAGCATATATCATGGACAGAAGTAGATTAACAATTAAAACAGATAGCTGGGTGCACAAGACCCAGGATAAAAAAGTGCCCAATCCCTATAGGTACAATGGTGCCAGAAATGGAAAATGATAGTGTAGAATCCTCAAAATATGGAAACATTCCTGCAATGAGGCCAGGCCAGGGCCAGGGGGATGATGGCCCTTTGTTGTAGACAGAAGTAACAGTCCACAAAAAAAATCACAAAAATTGATAGGCCAAAGAAGAACCATAAAGATGATAGAGTGGACTATTGAGGATAAGAACGAAATTATGCATTGTTACTATTATGCAAAAAGCCCAGAATTTCCAGATACGAGATATACAAAAATATTAAGAGAGAAATTAGAGGAAAGAAAAATACTCCCACAAGAAAAACTGTCAGAAGCTTCAAATAAAAAATGTTGTTCATTATTACAACAGATTTATGAAAGAATCTTCAAATAAAAAGTTTTGTTCATTAATACAACCGATTTATGAAAAACAGTATATAGACCAAGAAACATTGAAGAAGTGAGAAAATATAAACAAAATCTACTAATTTTTGAAACGTATATAAAAGAAATATGGACATGAGAAAGAAAGAGAGATTTGATATAGTGCAATATTTATGTAAAGGTGAAAGCCAAGTTAATATAAAGAAGGCAGCCCCACAGATATTTGGAGAGAAATACAGGCAAAGGCATCCAGATATGAAACATTTCAAAATAAAAAAAATAAGACAAAGAGGAAAAGTAGAAAAGGTGATTAGTAATGGAGAAGTTAAAGAAATAGAAACTGAGGTTATAGAGGACCTGCGAAGTAAAAGATTCAGTGTAGAAAATCCAATTCAGAAAGCACCACAACAGGAGAGAACAATGGACCTCCCAATTAATGGGAAACCAGTGGAACAGAAAGCAATTGGTCAGGTGACATATGAAGATATTTTGGAGCCTTCCACAGGCAAGCAGTATAAATGTTCTCTTGAAGTTGGACAGCAAGGGAAAGGACAGGAAACTGTGGAAACTCTGACTCAGTCAGTGTTGAGTAGTGATAGGCCAGTGAGTTCCCATATGACAGCAATGGATGGCACAGGATGAAACTGAAGAGAATGTGCCACAGGAAGAACTTTCCATAGAATGCCCACAGGAAATGGAAAACAAAACAATGTGCTCTCAGTTTAGAAGAAAATGAGCTTAGAGAAGAGTTGCTTGACTTAATAGAAATAGATAGACATATTAAGATCAATTAGAGAGAGAAATTGATATTCCCAGATGACAATAAGATATTGGAGGCATTTAAATTAACATTAAAGTCCGTATCCCTTCAGAAATTGGTATTTACGCATCTGATGATATTTAGCAATGCATACTATACTCGTCTCACTTTGCACAAATTTGATGCGAACAATTCACCCATATGCCCACATTGCTTTGATCAGACAGCAGATTTGCTTCACATGTTCTGGAGTTGTAAGTGCATTTATAAATTGTGGAATTCATTAAAATTGCAGTTACAAAAAATGGGTTACCAAAATTCAACACTCTCTTGGGAGTTTATGATTCTTCATATTCCCCCGGAGAATCTAAATAAATCAAAAACGATTGTAATTATGAATATTTGCCTATTAATGAAATTATATATAGCCACAAATTGGTTGAACCCAGCCCAGACATCGTGGAAAAATTTCAGATTGTTGGCAATAAAACACATCTTAGCGCATAAACTGTTAATTAGTGATCACAAGAAAAATATCAACAACATAAAAATCTGGGAGCAAATTTTAATATTATTTTGGCTTAAGAGGTTACTATCCACTTTTTCTCGGGAACCAGAATATAGTCTAAATCAACCTTAGATTAGATAGAAAATGTACAGAAAAAAACAGATTGTTGGCTTGGATTTGTTAATGTTGGATCTTTTTTTTTTTTTTTATTATTTTCCTTTTGATTGTTAGTGCTGTACCTTTGATCAATACATGAGGTTGATATATATGTGAAATTAACCAATGGAAGCATTTTGTATATATTGTATATAATGTGTGAATTTGTAATATGGTTGTGAAAAATAATAAAAAATGATTATTGAAAAAAAAAAAAGATCAATTAAAGAAATAGACTGTAGAAGGTCACTAAAACTCAAAAAGTCAAATGTTTGATAAAACAAATGAATACTTGAATTATGACTTTCATAGAGATCCATGTAATATAACAGAAGTAAACAGGATATATTACTGTGCAGCTAAATTGATAACTGATAAAGTTCTACCCCAAGAACACAGGGCTGTGAGGGAAAAGAAGGGGAGAAATTGAATACCATCATGGAAGTATCAAATAGAGAAAACTATAAAGCAATTAAGACAAGAAGTGTCACTGTTAGAAGAGTGCAGAAGAGGGAACAGATGACAAAAATACTTAGAAAGATAGATGTGATAAAAGCCATGCACAGTATTAGAACAGATCAGGATCTATCATGCAGTATCACAAATAGCAAACTAAAATCTCAGCACAGGCCAAAAAACTTAGAAGATGCAGAGATAAATATAAAGAAAAAGTACAAAATAAACAATTTATTGGTGACCCCAAAAAGTGCTATAGAGAATTGGGAAATAAGGCAGAAGGAATTGAAAGACCACCAAAAAAGAATAAATAGATATATTTTGGAGAAGTATTTATGAAGCTCCTGTAGAACATAACAAAGATGCTAAATGGATAGAAGAAGTAAAAGAAAGAATAAGAAGTTTAGAGGTACAGGATATGAAATGGGATGAAGTAACAGCCAGAGAGATTGAAACAAAGTTAAGAAAAGCCTCTAATTAGAAAACCCCAGGCCCAGATGCAGTAGCTAACTTCTGGTTAAAAGTATTAACATCTTTGCATGAAGATTTACCCATGAATAAGAACTATTTATATGTGCACCCATAACAGACCAACCTGGCTAACAATAGGAAAAGCAATACTCCTACTTAAGAGTGAACCTGCAAGCTATGCTAAAAATTATAGACCAATAACTTGCCTTCCAATGACATATAAACTATACACTGGCATTGATGGAGACAGAGTTTATAGTCATTTAGAAGAAAACTCAATTATGGCAATAGAACAAAAGGACAATAAAAGAAAGTCATATAGAACAAAAGATCATTTGCTGTTAAATAAAGTCATAGTGGAGAACTGTAAAAAGGGGAATAATCTAAGTATGGCATGGATTGGCTACAAAAAAGCATTTGATAGTATCCCATATTCATGGATAAAAGAGTGCTTAAAAATGTATAAGATACACCCTACACTGATCAACTTTATTACAGTGATCATGAAATAGTGGCAGACCACGACCACTTTGCAATTATGCCTTGATAAAGGACAAATTATTATTCCAGGGATAAAAATTCAAAGGTGGGATATTCCAGGGTCACTGTATGTCACCGTTGCTATTCTGTCTTGTCCTTAACCCAATAAGCTGTCTACTTAACAGCTTAGGCTATGGCTATAATTTGGACTTCTCATCTTCTCTTTGTAGATGATTTAAAATTGCATAGCTCATCAGATGAGGAACTGAAAGTACAACTGCAAGTTGTCAAAACATTTTCAGATGATATAAGAATGCCATTTGGTCTTAATAAATGTGCAAAAGCAACCTTTAAAGCAGGAAAACTGTAGCACCAAGAAAACATCAGTTTGGGACTGGAATATGGCATAAAAGAAGTTGAGGAAGAGGGAGTTTATAAATATCTCGGAAATGAAAACTCAGTAAGGAATACTTTAGAAGTCTTAAAGTAATCCTGAAAACAGAGTTGACATCTAGGAACAAAATCCAGGCTATGAATCAATTTGCTCTTCCTGTCCTAACTTAGGTTTTTTGGCATGATTGACTGGCCCCAAAATGTGTTGGATAGATTAGACAGGAAAACAAGAAGGATGCTTCATGCTCATCAAATGATTTACAAAAATCAGTGCATACCAGTATTATATATTCCCCATTCTGACTGCAATGTGGGCCTCCCTGAAATTGATTACACATTTAGATCTGCAATTGTGGGCCTGGACACATATCTGCTGACCTCACAAGACCCAAATGTAGTGAAAGGTTTGAAACATGAGGAGAGTAAATCGAAGATGACTTCTTAGATTAGTCTAGCAGAAGCATATTGGCATCAAGCAGGAATGGAAATCAAACCACAAGTACACAGATAAAAATCAGACAGCACCTGAATGTGCCAAAAAAAACAAAAGAAATAATAAAAGGTGAAGGGCCAGATGAGAAGGCAAGAAATGTGGAAAATCCATAAATACAGTTGCAAGTATAGAAAACGTCTGGTAGAACTTCATGTGGATCGGGATCGAATGCAGGAATGGTTAAGGAGAGGCAAATTTAAGCCACGAGATGAAAGGTTAATATTGGTGGCCCAAGATTGTGGGCTACATACATATTGGTTTACAAAGTCCATTGAACATGTGGGAGAAACAGACAAATGTAGGTTTTGTAAAACAGAATTGGAAACAGTTTTACACCTCATTGCTGGTTGTGACATACTAATGGCAGAAGGACTGTATACTGAAAGCCATAAAAATGTGGCAAGACTGTTGCACTGGGGATTGTGCAAACATTATGGTACTGAAGTGGCTGAAAAACACTGGAAACATGAGCCACAAAGTATCATAAAAAATGATGAAGTCTGCATTACATGGGATCATCCATTACCAACAGTTCAAAAGTTAGATGCTAGAAAACTGGATGTAGTGGTCCATGAAAAGAAGACAAAAGTAGCATTGATCATTGAAATCACCACACCCAGTGACTACAGTGTCTTGCATACAGAAGGACACAAAATCATAAAATATCAGGATTTGCAGGCAGAAATTAGAACAATGTGGAAGAAAGATACCCAGACAGTTCCAATAGTAGTAGAAGCAACTGGTCTTTAAAAAAAAATCTACAATTGTATTTAGATATGTTGCCAGTACCTATAAGTAACTTCATACGAATTGCAGAAGGAGCCATTACTGTACATTGCGGGTGCTGCGAAGAGCACTTCTGGCTGTTATCAGAGATTGAAACAATACTAATTTCATAAACATTAATCATACTTTGACTTAGGAATGGGGTCCATTTCTGTCATGGTATTACAAACCCAAAAGATTTGGAGAATTAAAAAGTGGGGATTAACCCTTACATCATTAGATGAGTAGCCAATTGGCTCATTGACAGAATACATGCTATCAAAGTTGGTGATTTCACCTCTACCAGTAGACCTGTCACCAGTGGTGTGCCACAAGGATCTGTGCTGGGCCCTTTACTGTTTGGAAGCTATTTATCAAAGTTCTGGCTAAAGTAGATGGCCTTTGGCTTATCAAGTTCACAGATGATTGCAAATTGGGTGCAATCATTGAGTCCCCAATGATGCTAACATATTACAGGAAGGGCTAACATAAACAAATGACTGGTGCCAAAGCCATAGTCTGAAACTAAATGCAAATAAGTGCGTTATTATCCCCTTTAGCAAAGCAGAATCCCCTGCTAATTACAATATTGACAGCACCCTCTAAGTTCAAACTAAGTGGTGGGAGATCTGGAAACACAGGTAGATGACGATCTGAACTTCAATCACCAAACTTCCACAGTGGTAAGGAAAGCCTTCTACACTGTGCATCTCATAAATAAGGGCATCGCATCCAGGTCTAAAGATGTTATAACTCCACTGTACTCGATGCTCATCAGACCATTAATAGAGTACAATGCTCCCTTCTGTATGTACCTCACCAGACACCTCCAGCAGCTAGAGAGACCACAGAGGTTTCTCACCAAGAAAATACAGGGCCTCTAAACCATGACTTACATTGACAGACTAAAAGCCCTGTCACTGTATGCTGTATTATATAGGCTGCTGAGAAGTGACTTGTGCCTTGCCTACAGGGCAGTCAATGACCCTGCCCTGATGGATATGCTGCACATCTGCAAGTCAAATGTTGCAAGAATCAATTGATCTGGAAATCTTAACCTAGCTTGAGACATTATCAGAACATGCTGGAGAGACAGTTATATTTCCCAGAGATTGTCACTTCTCTGGAATAAACTTTCAGTTCACATGAAGCAGAATTCCTCACTGACCCTATTCAAGCGCAACTTGGACAAATGGATGGGAAACTGCAAATTCACCCTGGAAGGTGGCATCCATGTCCATCATGGACAGGGGTAGTTGATGCTTATCATAGACATGCTCTGATAATTACGTCCCTCTAACCAAAGATAATTGAGCCAACTCAGGATTAACATGGCTAAGCTTGTAAGGGCTCTAAGGCCGCTAGCCTGGTAGCCTCCTATGAACCTATGAATGGAAAGAGGAAGCGCTCCTGCAAAATGGGTTCAACTTGCAACAATTTATTTATTTTATTTACATTTGTTGACCAGGAGAGTCCGATTGGACACAGGTCTTTTTTTAGCGGAGGCCCAGGGAGAAAAGCTCCATATTAAGTATTACTTACATTATACAGTTAAAAAAACATAGCATTTAAAATATAGACATTAGTCCAGCTGAGGACTCAAGACAAGAATAAAACATAGATGTAAAACAGCTGTAGAACATAGTACATTTTTAAAATATGGTGACATATACTAAACATGGTTACAAATGTAGTTGAGATTCTTCAGTGAACAATTGATACAATCTGTTTTTGAGGTACATAACACCCATTAGCAGTTGTTGCTACAAGAAGTTAGTACTATGTTGTAAGAAGTGGGTTCTTTTATTGTACAATACTTATTAGCATTATATACAACTTTTATTATTTACAATATATATAATATATATATATATATATATATATATATATATATATATATGTGTGTGTATATACACAATATATCTCTTTTTACAATATATACACTAATCACACAATTTACCAGTTTTTATATACATATACTCAAAACAGCATATTTCCTCTTTCAAAAAAAATTTTCATTTTACATTACTGGACCCTCACTCTATTTTCCACAACCAAACCATTATTTTTTAACATATTTGCTAGATCCCACTTTTCATTAAACCTAATTTCTTTTACCATCTTTATTCCATATTATCCAAGTTATAAAAATATTTTTTATCAATTTTATCAACATAATGTTTCGACTTATCCCCATAATATCCATTCTCAATTGTGTCTACTTTAAGACTATTAATGTCCTTATAATTCTCTAAATATTTCAACTTTATGACCTTATCTCATAAGGTTTTAACTGTTTTACAAGTCAAGAAAATGTATTCACTGGTTTAACATTGATTGCAATATGTACAATTTCTATTATTTTTACTTTTATGTGACATATTTGCTTTTACTGGAAGTTTATGTATTAATAACCTCTGTAAAAAATCTTGACATTCCTACACACTTTTATATATTTTCATTATGGCCTTAATTGCAACCCTTTTTTTCTTTGCGCACATCTTTCCAAGCATAAATATAAAAAAGTCCCTGGGATTCATGAAGCTCGGCGCAAGGCCGGCGTAAGGTCTGCGCCGGCAGTGCAGTGAATAGCCGGCGCAGTAGCGCCATATGCATATTAATGAGAGTGCACCGCAACCACAGACACGTGCGTAGTGTACGTGAGCGAGCCCAGGTAGGATGCGTCTGGAGGCGTGTCTAAGCCGGCATGAGGTGAGCAACCTAATGTGCTGACAGCCACGGTCCGCCCATAATAGTAATGGCAGCAGCCAGGTCCCGTGCAGAATGAAACGCACGTAGAGTATGCAGCATAGTACCCGTCCCAAATAAACGGAGAAGCAAATACAAGCCACGAAGGCTTAAGTGTACCCATCCAAGGAGCAAAGGATACGCATATGACCGCGTTTGTCCCGCAATGCACCGTCAGTGGTTACACTCAGAGAAGGTGTACAGCAGCATGTCAGCGCACCGACATAGGAGCAGCGACTAAGGTCACCACCTGTCCCACTTTGGGTGGGGCAGTCTCTCTATGGGCAGTTGTGTCCCGAAAAAACGTATTAAAAATGGCAAATGTGCTAAGATAGTAGGACATAATGATATCCCGTATTTAATGTAATGGTAGCATGAATTGGTTATTTCTGTAACTGAAATACCTAAATGTCACAAGAAACAGAATAAGCAAGCAAATTGCCACAACAATAAGCTTTTACTTAGGCAAACAAGTGAAGTTCTATGCTATATAGTGACCGTGTGTATGTGTCGGCCCGTAAAGTCAGATGTGAGTCCCGGAAATATCCCAGCTTGGAAACTGGAAAAGGTGGCAACCCCAGTAGCGACATGGGCATGGTCACCAGGGTTACCAGCTGTCCCAATGTGCCATGGACAGTCCCTGATTGGACAGTTGTGTCCCTGCAACAATCGGAGAAATGGAAAATGACCTCAGATCCCCTGCCAAAAATATTCCCGCAATATACATGTAATAGTAGTATAAAACATATACATTTGTATATGAAACACATACATGGCATAAGAAAATGAATAAGGAACCCAAATGCTTACAGAATAAGCTTATAGTATGGCAAACAAGTGAAGTTCTGTCAACTGCACTTGCTGTGGGTATGTGTAGTCCTGCAAATTCGAAGTTTCCACATAACATGCCCCACTATGGGCATTGGAAAAGGTGCCAACCATAATGGTCACAAGCAGTTGTGAGAGTACATAGCCGGGTAGCTGTGTCGACATAACAACAGTAAGGAATCAAGATACCTTAAACACAGGCAAACATGTGCATAGCAACATATCCCACACCCAGCAACGTCTCTGTCGCATACACTGGATGGCGTATGTTGAAGTGTAATATCCAGAAGCAGAACCCATGCATTCAGATGTAATACACAATAGCCTCATTGTACATGTCAGTCCCACCCATGTACACCTGTGCACCCTAACCTGCTAGCATCCGTGTGCAGCTATACACCCACACACAATGTGCATACCTGAAATGTGGTAAGATGTTTGTGTTAGGCAATGCCACGCGGCCAAATACGTACCACATGTCGCCAACCCACCTCAGGTACAGATATGTAAATGGCTGCATGTGAATGTGTCTGCAGAATGTGTACATCCCGCATGTGGTATGTACCCGTCGAAACCATATAGGTTTGCATACGACACGGTGCACATAACTGTACACATGTGGACAAGTCGGGTTGTTGAACCACCGCATCGATGTTTAGCTATGCAGTGAAGTCGATCACATATAGCGGAACACGTGCCTATCAAACAGGACGTCCTAACAGGGTGCTACAGGCAAAGAAGGGCAAGGTGGGACATCACATGTGGAGAGTAGCGTTGCCGGACGGCCAAATACACACGGTCAAGGTAAAGGACGGAACAACATGCATATGGCCGGATGGATGTTGTTCGAAAAATATATATAGAAACACATATGAAGTGCCAGTTTAGACTCAAAATACTATATAATGCATTGAATTGTACCATACAATATGGCAGTAGAAGTAAGCCTGCATGTAATTGGTGAAGCTAAGCTGTAGTGTGATGGAATTCTGATCCTGGCAGTAACCAGTACAGCAGGCTTATGTCTATCAGCATTAATTATCTGCTGGGTTACAGAACAATAAATGTATGTACATGCATAACATCACCCCTTCCTCTGAGGAGGATGGCCTTGTGAGCTCAATCGAAGATAACAGTACAACTCCTTACCAGAGAGACAAAGCAACGTATTAAGAAATTAACTGAGTACTGTATCGGAACAGTCTAGGGTCCTTGAAACAGTTACAATCACAGAAGGACAGTGTAATTGACAAGGTGCCTTGCAAGGCTGTGTTATTCTCATGGGAAAACATTTTAAAAGCACGACCCCAGCACCCACGTATGTATAGACTATTGTGGACCATAGTGATGGAAATGCCCTGTGACCGACCACGTCAGTAAGGTGGGCAAAAGCTGATTGTAAACACTATATAAAGAAACTGCTTACTGTATAGAGTCAGACAAAACTCTCATACTTGGACTGTATATGATTTAGCCTGCCTGTGTACACTACTAATGTAGTGTATAGGAGCTAGCAAGTTAGGCTGGTGCACGGCAAGAGCACTTGTTAGACCCAAAATCAGAAAAAAGGCCAGCACCAAGGAAGGTTCAAAAGTAGTTTAATAAAACTGAAACTAGACCGGTTTCAGCAGCAAGGCTTTCATCAGTAGTATAGTCAGCAAAAAGCACTTAGTCATCATCTTATATAATGTTCTTTAAGGCATCTATATGACATCACTTCCTGATAAGTCAAAAATGCAAACAAGGCAAAAGTAATTGAAAAATACAATCAAGGCAAAAGTAATTGAAAAATACATAGTTCAGTAAACAAAAAAGTTGGCCTGAGTTGCATGCATATCTCCAGATTATAATGAAAAAATCCAAAGAGACACAGTATACTGGTATATCAATGATAATAAACAAACTTAATAAAAACATACAATAAAGGGTAAATGCCCAAAAATAAACCCGAAACAAAAGTCAGGTTATAAGAATTCTGGTGTTGAATACCAGCCACAGTATCCTAAAATGAGCTGAAATGCAAAAACCTAAGCAATGCAACCTGATAAGAAATAAGTACATATCGTAATGCAAGTATTGGTTAATTACAAATTATAATTTATCATTTAATCCAGGAGGAAAAGCCCCCAAGTTTAATGATCCACCTTTTTCTTTGGTATTTAGGATATCATGCCAACCTGTTTTAAAAGATCGATTCCTATGATATGATCAATGATGGTGAATGTAAATTTGGCAGTGGGATGTTTGATAACATGTCTATATAGTGCATTAGTTAATCTTCTGTTTCTAATGTCACCAAGGTGTTCAGAGATCCTGACACGAAACTGTCTAGACATTTGGCCAATATAAAATGCATGACATGTACATGTGGCAAGATAAATAATCCAGTCTGAACTGCAGTTACCAAAAAACTGTATGTCGTATATTTGTCCAGTGTTCCTACTAGTGAAAGAAGTAGTTTTGAAAATATAGTTACAAAAACTGCAATGTCCACATGGATAAATGCCTGAAAGTTTATCTCCAGTAAGTGTTCTTTGAGTTGGAGTGTGATCCATGACCCTGGTTTTTTTATAGCGTGAAAATAAATTCCCTAAAGTTTTGCCTTTCCTATAGGAAAAATAACATCGTTCTCCGAGATAATCTTCCAACAATGGATGAGAATTCAATATATTCCAATGAGTATTAATAATATTTACTAAATTGGCACTATTCCTGCCATAAGTGGTGACAAATCTACATACATCTGATTCCTCATTATGAGTTTTAGTATTGTATTGGAGAAGAGAATCCCTGGATTTAGCATTACTAAATTGGACTGCTGACTCAATAGTATGAGTGGAATAACCTCTGGACAAAAATCTCTTGGTTAGATCCATTTGATGACTCTGAAGATCATCCACTGAGGAACAAATCCTTTTCATCCGCACAAACTGTGATTTCGGTATGTTCGAATAATATGTTTCGATGAAAACTATCAGCATGTAGAAGGGTATTATATTGTGAGAATTTTCTGTGTCGGACGTTCTAAGAGTGTTATCCTCCTGTCGAATTAAATTGACATCCAAATAACTGATTGCACTCCTATTATATTCCACAGTGAATTGATACCCCAGATGTTCCCATTCAAATGTTGAATAAATTCCTGGAGGTATTCCTCACCTCCTTTCCATATAAGCCAACAGTCGTCCAGGTATCTTCTCCATATATCAATCTCAGGTAGATATATGTTGTGCAAAGGGTCATATAAAATCATATCTTCCATGTAGCCCATAAAAGATCAGCATAAATGGGTGCAAAGGATGCACCCATAGCGCACCTGTAGTTGCCAATAGCAGTTATGTTGGAAATAAAAACATTTTTAGTTAGAATGTGTTCAGCCATACACAACAATAAGGTGTTCATCCCTGGGGGGTATAAATTGGTTTTATTTAGCCAGTATTCCAAGGCATTAATACCCCAATGAGGGATGCTGGTATAAAGCGAGGATACATCAAGGGTACACATAAGCCATTCAGGGTCCAATTGAGACTCGGAGACTATCTGCAAAAATTCAGTCGTGTCCTTGATTCTTGCTCTAACACATGTTAACAGTGGTTTCAATTTTTCAGTTAGAAAAACAGACAAGGGTTCAGTGAGTGACCCAATGCCAGATACAATCGGTCTGCCTGGTGGCTGATCAATGGACTTATGAATCTTAGGAAGTAGATAAAGTTGTTGTTTCGAGGATCCTTAACCGTCAAATGAGTTTTGGTTTTATCAGAGATAATTCCAGATTCTACAGCCTTTTCCAAAATTCATTAATTTCAACGCAAAACCTGGAGTAGGATCAATCTCCATCTTCATGTAATGATGATGGTTGGAAAGTTGTCTAAGACCTTCATTCACATAATACTCAGTATCCATCACCACCACCGCACCCCTTTGTCGGCAGAAATAATAACAATATCCGTATTATTTCTGAGTTGTGTGAGTGCTATTTGTTCCTTCCTAGACATGTTATGCTTTATAGTGTCAACAGAACCCAAATTGAAGTGTATATCCTTTATAACCTCCTGCTGGAAAACAGCAACATGTTTATCCATGGGAGGGTTAAATGTAGATTTGTGAAATCTAAAATCAGATGATCTTTGAGCATTGTCAGTTTGATCTTGTTGTTGAAAAAATAATTTCAAGTTAATTTTCCTACAAAAATCCATTGTATCAGAAACCAAAATACTTTCATCAGTGAAAAAAACAGGTATGAAACCAAGGCCTTTATTAAGAAGGGAGTATTGATCATCAGTCAAAATATGACTTGAAATATTTAAAACATTAGTACATGAATGATTTACTTCACTATCGACATGAAGAGCTCTTCTAAGTTTTTGACCTCTGTGTTTCCTTCCTGCCCTGTGTTTTTTCCCCCTAAAGGGACCTCAGTCCTTCGACCTCTTTTAGCATTTGGAGAATCACCAATATTAGGTGTCTCAGTATCAGTAGTCGAAGAATCCTCACCAGAGGTAATAAAGCTAGGCCCAGTCTTTTTTAAAATAGTCTTTTTTTGCGTATAAATGAAGCATTCTTGGTACCATGAGCAAACCTCACACCCCTTTGTGAATCAAATTGTTTGCCCCTATCATAATCTTCCTTATCCCGGGCAAATTTATGCAATTTCTTTTTCTTAAGGTTATTTTCCAAAATAGAGATTTCTTTAGATAATTTGCCAAGACAACCCTGAAAACTAGCCTCATGTTCAAACCGTTTCAGGTTGTTACATGTTTTTTCTACTTCAATAATATTACTCTGTATTGTTCTCTCATAGAAAGAGGCCAAAATATTAACTCTAATCATGGCAGCCTCCTGTTGTGCTTGTTGCCAATCTTTCAACAGAGTTTCATCCGGTGTGCCCACTAGTGGACTGTATTGAACAATTATTGATTTCTTAATATTGTTATCTGATTTAAATAAGGTGCATAAGTGTGTCTGGCTTAAATTCATTACATATTGGTATACCCCATATGGAGTTAGCCACCTCTGAACAACTGTAGGTTGTGCATTACTCAGAACATTGCATTTTAGACATTACAGGCCTTTGACTTTTTGGTCTGTATAGCATTTTTGCCTAGGTGCTAGAGTTAATTATTCCCCTATATATAGGGTTACATTTGCCATTTATTCTGGCTTCAACTTCTTTGTGACTCTGATTGTGATTTTCTGTTTTGGACTTATTCGTGATTTGCCAATTCAACCCTTAAGAATAAAAGAATCTTTTCAGGGTTAATTTTTATTTTTTATTTTTTATATCTTCTTCCTCCGGTTCATTGCAACTTATTGTCATGGATCTCAGTATATTGTTATCTGGTTTATGCTCCGACAAGGATGACTTAAAAATTTTTGGCATAGGAACTGAACATACAGAAAAGGTGGATTTGGTAATCATGGATCCAGTTGACGGTTGCGAAAACTCATTCTTTCAATTAGGTAAACAAATTAAGATGCTTAGAACAAACATTTGGCACAGTAAATTGTTTAAAGCTTACCAAATACAGAATATATCCCCTAGAGGATTGAGATGTAAAATCCAACCACTAGTGGGCACACCGGATGAAACTCTGTTGAAAGATTGGCAACAAGCACAACAGGAGGCTGCCATGATTAGAGTTAATATTTTGGCCTCTTTCTATGAGAGAACAATACAGAGTAATATTATTGAAGTAGAAAAACATGTAACAACCTGAAACGGTTTGAACATGAGGCTAGTTTTCAGGGTTGTCTTGGCAAATTATCTAAAGAAATCTCTATTTTGGAAAATAACCTTAAGAAAAAGAAATTGCATAAATTTGCCCGGGATAAGGAAGATTATGATAGGGGCAAACAATTTGATTCACAAAGGGGTGTGAGGTTTGCTCATGGTACCAAGAATGCTTCATTTATACGCAAAAAGACCAAGGTCTATTTTAAAAAGACTGGGCCTAGCTTTATTACCTCTGGTGAGGATTCTTCGACTACTGATACTGAGACACCTAATATTGGTGATTCTCCAAATGCTAAAAGGGGTCAAGGACTGAGGTCCCTTTAGGGGGAAAAAACACAGGGCAGGAAGGAAACACAGAGGTCAAAAACTTAGAAGAGCTCTTCATGTCGATAGTGAAGTAAATCATTCATGTACTAATGTTTTAAATATTTCAAGTCATATTTTGACTGATGATCAATACTCCCTTCTTAATAAAGGCCTTGGTTTCATACCTGTTTTTTCACTGATGAAAGTATTTTGGTTTCTGATACAATGGATTTTTGTAGGAAAATTAACTTGAAATTATTTTTTCAACAACAAGATCAAACTGACAATGCTCAAAGATCATCTGATTTTAGATTTTACAAATCTACATTTAACCCTCCCATGGATAAACATGTTGCTGTTTTCCAGCAGGCGGTTATAAAGGATATACACTTCAATTTGGGTTCTGTTGACACTATAAAGCATAACATGTCTAGGAAGGAACAAATAGCACTCACACAACTCAGAAATAATACGGATATTGTTATTATTTCTGCCGACAAAGGGGGTGCAGTGGTGGTGATGGATACTGAGTATTATGTGAATGAAGGTCTTAGACAACTTTCCAACCATCATCATTACATGAAGATGGAGATTGATCCTACTCCAGGTTTTGCCTTGGAAATTAATGAATTTTTGGAAAAGGCTGTAGAATCTGGAATTATCTCTGATAAAACCAAAACTCATTTGACGGTTAAGGATCCTACAAACAACAACTTTATCTACTTCCTAAGATTCATAAGTCCATTGATCAGCCACCAGGCAGACCGATTGTATCTGGCATTGGGTCACTCACTGAACCCTTGTCTGTTTTTCTAACTGAAAAATTGAAACCACTGTTAACATGTGTTAGAGCAAGAATCAAGGACACGACTGAATTTTTGCAGATAGTCTCCGAGTCTCAATTGGACCCTGAATGGCTTATGTGTACCCTTGATGTATCCTCGCTTTATACCAGCATCCCTCATTGGGTATTAATGCCTTGGAATACTGGCTAAATAAAACCAATTTATACCCCCCAGGGATGAACACCTTATTGTTGTGTATGGCTGAACACATTCTAACTAAAAATGTTTTTTATTTCCAACATAACTGCTATTGGCAACTACAGGGTACGGCTATGGGTGCATCCTTTGCACCCATTTATGCTGATCCTTTTATGGGCTACATGGAAGATATGATTTTATATGACCTTGCACAACATATATCTACCTGAGATTGATATATGGAGAAGATACCTGGACGACTGTTGGCTTATATGGAAAGGAGGTGAGGAATACCTCCAGGAATTTATTCAACATTTGAATGGGAACATCTGGGGTATCGAATTCACTGTGGAATATAATAGGAGTGCAATCAGTTATTTGGATGTCAATTTAATTCGACAGGAGGATAACACTCTTAGAACGTCCGTACACAGAAAATTCTCACAATATAATACCCTTCTACATGCTGATAGTTTTCATCCAAACATATTATTCGAACATACCAAATCACAGTTTGTGCGGATGAAAAGGATTTGTTCCTCAGTGGATGATCTTCAGAGTCATCAAATGGATCTAACCAAGAGATTTTTGTCCAGAGGTTAATCCACTGCACTATTGAGTCAGCAGTCCAATTTAGTAATGCTAAATCCAGGATTCTCTTCTCCAATACAATACTAAAACTCATAATGAGGAATCAGATGTATGTAGATTTGTCACCACTTATGGCAGGAATAGTGCCAATTTAGTAAATATTATTAATACTCATTGCAATATATTGAATTCTCATCCATTGTTGGAAGATTATCTCGAGAACGATGTTATTTTTCCTATAGGAAAGGCAAAACTTTAGGAATTTATTTTCACACTATAAAAAAACAGGGTCATGGATCACACTCCAACTCAAAGAACACTTACTGGAGATAAACTTTCAGGCATTTATCCATGTGGACATTGCAGTTTTTGTAACTATATTTTCAAAACTACTTTTCACTAGTAGGAACACTGGACAAATATACGACATACAGTTTTTGGTAACTGCAGTTCAGACTGGATTATTTATCTTGCCACATGTACATGTCATGCATTTTATATTGGCCAAACGCCTAGACAGTTTCGTGTCAGGATCTCTGAACACCTTGGTGACATTAGAAACAGAAGATTAACTAATGCACTATATAGACATGTTATCAAACATCCCACTGCCAAATTTACATTCACCATCATTGATCATATCATAGGAATTGATCTTTTAAAACAGGTTGGCATGATATCCTAAATACCAAAGAAAAAGGTGGATCATTAAACTTGGGGGCTTTTCCTCCTGGATTAAATGATAAATTATAATTTGTAATTAACCAATACTTGCATTACGATATGTACTTATTTCTTATCAGGTTGCATTGCTTAGGTTTTTGCATTTCAGCTCATTTTAGGATACTGTGGCTGGTATTCAACACCAGAATTCTTATAACCTGACTTTGTTTCGGTTTATTTTTGGGCATTTACCCTTTATTGTATGTTTTTATTAAGTTTGTTTATTATCATTGATATACCAGTATACTGAGTCTCTTTGGATTTTTCATTATAATCTGGAGATATGCATGCAACTCAGGCAAACTTTTTGTTTACTGAACTATGTATTTTCAATTACTTTTGCCTTGATTGTATTTTTCAATTACTTTTGCCTTGTTTGCATTTTTGACTTATCAGGAAGTGATGTCATATAGATGCCTTAAAGAACATTATATAAGATGATGACTAAGTGCTTTTTGCTGACTATACTACTGATGAAAGCCTTGCTGCTGAAACCGGTCTAGTTTCAGTTTTATTAAACTACTTTTGAACCTTCCTTGGTGCTGGCCTTTTTTCTGATTTTGGGTACACTACTAAAACTTTCTGAACCCGAGCCTCCTGTGTTATTGACTGTCACTTAGAAAAGCCTACTGATAACTACAGTCTGGTTTTAACAACTTATTTGACATTGTGATCCTTGTAATCTGGAATTCCCTTGGTAAGCTACAGGTCAGAGTGCATGGCTGGTTAGACATCTACACAGGAGAATTTGCCTAAATGGTTCTTCTTGAATGAAAAGACCTCCGACTGAATTGTTGTGTGTAAAGAGGCTGTTTACTGTCTGATCTGTGGCTGAAAAGTGGAAAACTGGATCCCAAGAAGAAATCGTGCAGCCTTAAACAGGAGGCTCAGGTAAGGAGTGTTTGCCTCTTTGTCTCTATTGTAGATCAGGGACCAGACTACATTGTGTTTCTGTTAACAGTTGTGATAGCGGGTCGAAGACCTACCCACATACTGTTAAATCTGAACATAGGGCAGGGGAACACACAGCAAAGTAAATAGTCATTGTAGACACTACAGTGGATACAGGGAAGGAGACACCACGTGGTATGAGAGAAGGGCACGTAGCAGTCGTGTAGAGGATATGGGAGATTATTGAAGAAACAGATCATGTGATCCGCGTTTGACGGGTGACGTGAAGTATATGCAATCGCAGAGAGCACATAATGTGAGTTATCCAGCAAAATGGGGTAATAAATACGACATTGATGGTATATTACACAAAATATCGTTACTGAAACATTGTAATCCCTGAAAATGTGATGCACATGTTCTACGGTAAACACCTGTTCCACCCTGAGAGGGACAGTCCCTCTTTGGCCAGTTGTGTCCTGCAAACAAACCGAACAAATGGCAAATGTCCTGATATCTCAGGACAAACATTTCCCAGATATATTTCAAAATGGTAGCATAAAACAGTAATTTTGTATCTGGAACAACATAATATCATAATAAACAGAATAAGCAACTGAAATGCTACAACAATTGGTCGCTCTCCTGGCAAAATGTGAAATCCTGTCCTATGTACTGGCCGTGGGTATGCTTTTCCTGGAAAATTACACGTTCCGAACACTAATGTCCCACATTGTGCATTTGAAAAGGTGGCAGCCCTAAGATGTGCAGGCGACAAAACAGCGACAATTGGGTATCCGTCATGCACATAGGTGGATTGAGGTAGTGAACTGAAGGGAACAGAACACTACAAATGTCAAAGCATCATACGTACACAGAGAAGATCATAATACAGTAGTACCGATAGCCCCCCCCCCCACAACACCCTACCACCTCCGATATCACATCCAGGATATGAAGCGGGAGGGCAGGCTAGTCCCCACACGTTATCCTGTGGCAACAGAGGTAGCACAACGACCAAATGTAACAGAAGCTATTGAAACCACATCCCGAACTCGTAACATACCTAGGAACACCCGAGTAAGAAGACAGTCACTAGAACAGAGTGAGGATATCTGTCAATTAATTGAAGTACCGAACCCTCATGCAGGACAGGAAGGCCAGGACCCAACCCCCGTAGTGTATAGACCGTGGACACCAGAAGATATCTGTAAAGTCACAGAGGGAATTCCCCATCTACAAAGTAATCGCTATTCACCATGCAATACCCCTGTATCCTCTGATCGGAAAACAAAGGGGGAATGGCGGATGGTACAGTATGTACAAGCTGTAAATCATGTAATAATACTTAGGGTAGCGATGGTGCCAGACCCACACACTATATTCAATGCTATGAACACGCCACAGAAGTATCTTACCGTGGTACATATAAGCTATGCTTCCTTTGCAATACCTATACATCCAGATAGTCCGTATTGCTTTGTATGTACATTCAGGGTAACAGATACAGCCATACCCGGCTATCGCAGGGATACTGTGAAAGTACAATGATATTCCCACAGGAGATGGCTAGCTACATTCCGGTGTTAACTCCACCCGGGGCCAGTCAAGTTCTACTTTATGTGGATGATATTCTGCTTGCAGCCCCTACCCAGCAGCAATGTATGGAAGATACAATAGCATTATTCAGATATTCAGCAGAACAGGGACATAAAGTAAGCAAGCATAAATTGCAACTACAGAGAATACAGGTCAAGTACCTGGGATATGTGGTATCCAAGTAGGGTAGAACATCACATTACGATAGGACGGTAGCAATTTCATAAGCACACAAGCCAACTAACAAGAAGGGAATGAAGTCCTGTCTGGGCCGACTAACATTTGTCAAAGCTGGTTACCAAACAATGCTTTGAATCCGCTGTATTGTCTGCCTTAATCTTTAATACACCTATGGCAGCACAACACATACTACACTGGATTACAGTAGCAGAAACAGCTTTCTGCAGACTAGAACGATTGATAGCTTCAACATCTGTAGTAGGTCTCCTGAATAATCATAACACATGTTGTCAGACTGTAGATCGTAAGCGGAGATATATGACGTCAGTCTTGATGCAACAGCATGGAAGTAAGCAACGCTACATAGCTCACTACTCATTGCAGTTGGACACTGTGGCATGGTCAGTGCCACATTGTGTACAGGCAGTTGTTGTAGCACCCATGGCAGTACAGGCCCCGGCCTTAATGTTACTAGACCACCCTCTCACTGTGAGAATGTGTCATGCAGTTGCGATCAGTCTGCTGCAAGAGAAGATAGCATTCCTGACCCATGCTAGACATTTGTCTTGTTTGACCATACCACTGAGTCAACCTCATATGGTGACTGAACGTTGTACAACATGAAACCTATCAACGTCACGTCCGACACCTGTGTATGGCACACCACACAGTTGCCTATACGAAATGGATTAAATAACTACACACAGACATGATATCACTGATATACCCTTAGATGATGCAGAGGTGACAATTAATGTGTACGGATCATGTAGACAGAGTCCAACAGGAACGAAGCAAGTAGGGTATGCAGTAGTTATTGATAATGAGATTGCAGACGGCCAAACCCTGCAGCATAACGTGTCTGCTCAAGCAGCAGAATAGATAGCTTTAACACGTGCTTGTACTGTAGTGGAAAACTGATGTGTGGACATATGTCCCGATAGTCAGTATGTTGTCTGTACAGTGCATGTTTATGAGCAGCAGTGGAAGAATAGGGGAATGATAACATCCACCGGTAAACCGATTAATCATGCGCAATTGATCTTGAATGCATTAGACTCCATTCAGTTACCCACTAAAGTAGGTAATTGTAAATGTGCAAGTCATAGAAAGCAACAGGATAACAGTAGGAAAGGTAAGGCATGAGCTCATGCATCTGCAAAACAAGCAGCCTCACAGTTGGAAAGTGTTTGTGTGAATGAGGAATGACAAACCTCAGACAGTTTAGATGTAGAAATTTTACAAACAATGCAAACATCAACTACGAAAGCAGAAAAGCCGACGTGGGTATGACGAGGAGCAATCCCTGAACATGGACTGCACATATCCACAGTGATAAAGCCAATATTAACGTCTAATGTATTCAGATATGCGGCTTTGTGGAGCCATGGGTAGAGACATGTCTCAACAGGGGGGATGGTACATCTGGTTAACAGAATACCCCTAACATACGGAATTATGAACCACATACAAACATCATGAGCAGCGTGTCACATTTGCAGTAGATATCATGCACAGGGAGCATTTAAACCGAAGGGAGTGAGTTTACCTACACCACCATAAGTGTTCCGTACTATTTGTATGGAGTTCATACATCTGAATAAATGTGAAGGGAACAAATACTGTTTAGTGATTACACATATATATAATCATAATGGGTAGAAGCATTCCCAACCATGAATCCGGATGCAGCAGCAGTGGCAAAGGTGCCAGTAAAATAAAGTATCCCTAGATCTGGCATGCTGTAAAGAAGCTACAGTGACAATAGAACACATGTAGTGAACCAGACATTCACGCAACCTGGGGGATTATTTTGTATTTCCATGAATGTAAATTGCATGTACAACCCACAGTCAGCATGACTGCTGGCGCCGTAAAGTGGGATCCCGAGAAATAAGTAGAGGAGGTTGGTGGGTGACATCCAGACGACTTACATGTGCTGTCTACCTCTAGCATTGCTGAGCATGACAACAGTTCCAAATGTAAAGTGCTGCACGCACTTCGAAGTAGTATGTGGAATGGCATATCATGTGCCAGAGTGGAAAGCTGTCATGCCTGCAGAGCCGGAGGTCGATGGCTCATTAGCAGGTGACATGAGAGGATTGTTAACCAATAACACTGTTCTTCAGTTAAAGTCTATTACAGATAAAGAGCAAACGAAGACGGACGCATAGCTGACACCAGTATCCTGTGTGCATGTCACTGTTATCCAAAGAACATTATTGGCAAGTGGAAAGTGTGAAGGTCTGTACCAGCTCCTGTTGGCAACTCCTACTGCAGTACAGTTTGCAGAGAGGTCGTCCTGGGTCCACCTCACATTTTACAAACCGGTAAAGGATATCAAGTCTGATTGACATCTTGTAGCTGATATACCATAGAGCCTGAATCACCCGGGCAAGACTGTATAACAATACAAAGCAACCCCAAAGACATTTCTGTTTGCTGTCCTAATGGTTATACACCTATTAACCATGTTTGTGTTTACTTTACATTTGCTGGGACCGTACCTGCACAAAACTACACGGATACAAATACTGATACGTGATGAACTGGCCACAGAGTGTTTTCCACACTTCAACAAATACCTAGGCATGACGTGTGTGCATATACGGACTATGAACACTTTAAATTGCTGTGTTTGTACTGCCATACGTACATCATATGGAGGACTTCCGATGCATGTTGTCCCCTTGGGGATAGATTGAGACTTGTGAATATTTACACTTCGATACAGGTTCTGTGAGATCACAGGACAACGTGGCACTGTACTTACCTGTTACACAAAAAGGAATTGTATGTTATCATAAACATGATACAGTTTCAGTTTGTGGGAGTATTTGTAACATAACTGTGTCTTACGAATGTCATATAACAGCCAAAGATCACAGTACTACTTGTAGCACCATTCATTATTTGTATTGAAACATCATGAGAACAATGTGGAAGGATGTGCAGAAACATCCTGAATTGTATAAACAGTCCTCTGTTAGAGACAGGAAAATGTTACATGCAGAGGTAACCCGCATCAGTAGTAAAGTAGAATATTGTTATGTTGTTTGTGGGAAAAAGCATATCAATGGTTACCTGGGAATTGGTCCGCAGTTGTTATTTGGCTTATCTGGCTCCATTCACATCACATACTGCACAATTGCCTCTGGGTGCGAAACGTACAATAACACATATAGCTCGAAGAACTGGGAACACAGTCGAGAAACCTAGTAATCCAGTGGGTGAAATGGAAGCTGTTCTGACATTCCAGTCTTCTGCAAGAGATAAAGGAATACCGATTCATATGGACTTGTGTAACAGCGTCATAACCTGGGCTGGAACACTCCCAGCTTGTGGAGTAGTGAAATCAATCAGGGAACAGAGGAAGTTATCAAAACCTGTCGGAGGGATGATGAATGTGACTTTCCACTCTTGAACCTGTGACCGATGAACTGGATGCAATGGGAACTGTTGTGTCACACAATGTAATAGCGCACGACTGCACCGTGGCGCCGAGAATTGGTACGCGTCTTGCTTATTAAAGAAGATCGCTGTGTCCAACTACCACATGAAAAGACCAAAATCAACGCCCACCTAGAGGTAATACAGCAGGTGTCATCCATGGCGGAACAGGCCCAAACCCACTGACGAACCATTTCCACAAACCATTTGGTGGATGGGGTCAGTCATACTGAATATCATGATTGCCATTTGTGTTGTTCTGCTCATATTGGGAGCATGTGTCTATTGCGGGATACTTTGCATGTAAGTATTAGTCAGGCACTCTGGCGACATATCTGTACCCGAGACTATGTATCAAGACCTGTAGTGGTATTTGTCAATAGAAAATGCAATCCTTCTTGAAATGTACAACAAATTACTTGCCTAGTTAAACGTTCCAGAGAGGAAGAGGCTAGGGAATGAAATAATGTTGTATATGTTTCTGGATAGAATAGAAGCAATCAAAGGAGGGAGAATGTTAGCAAAATACATATTTAAACATATATATGACGTGCAACTTTAGAAGCAAATTGTGTATAATGCATATTATTCTATCTTACAATATGGCAGTAGAGCTTATCATGCATGTAATTGCCTGTAGTGTAGCTGCAGTGTGATTGAACCCTGACCCTAGCAGTAACCAGTGCAGCAGGTGTATGTCATTCAGCATTAGTCATCTGCTCGGTTAGAGAATAATACATGTATGTACAGGTATATCTGTCATCCTTCCACTGAGGAGGATAGGCTTGTGAGCTGTAACACAGAGTACAGCTGCTCAGCAAAGAGACAAAGGAACCTAGTAGGAAATGGAGTGAGGACCGATCTGAACAGTGTTGGAACCGTGACAGAGCAGAATTTACAAGTACAGTCTAATTGAATATGTGGCTCGCAAGGTTGTGCTATCCTCATGGGAAAACATTTAATAAGCATTACCTGAGCACTGTTGTAGGAATACAACGTTGTGGACTCTAGCAATGTAAATGCCTTGTGACTGACCACATCATTAATGTGTGCAAAGATGATAATATACACAATGCTCATACAGATGTAACATGTATAGAGTACAACAAATGTCTACACTTTTACTGCATAGTTCTTTGCCTCCTGCTGCACAGTAGTAAAACGTTATTAATCTCAGCTTCCTGTGTTATTGACTGTCATTTTGAAAATATGAATGAGTGTTACAGTTTGATTTAAACAACTTAATTGACAGATGTGTACGTTCTAGCATGGGAATAGGTCAAGCCAACCATCACAATGTCCATGTGTACCACATACAAACAGCCAGTAACACGCAGTAGTAGTGCATGAAGGCATACACGACTGTGGGAATAGTACAGGACATATGGCAGGTGCCAAGTGCAGATGCATGACACAAACCCCAGGATGGGTGTCCCTGCAAAGAGGAACATGTGCCAACCACAACTCCCACAGATGTACCGGCAATAAAAACACATGGCAAACACACAGAAACACTACTGTCCAACACACGACTGCAACGGAGCCTGGTCAAACACCAACATGAAGCATGCACAAACAGGGACTTGTGTAATGTTTGCCTTAACACCCCCCCATAGACCAAAGAAGAATAGAATGGACATATGCATGTAATGTTGTGAAGGATGTGTGGTAGTCCTCAGTATCACAGTGTTAGGGACACAGATACACTGTCATCAACTGTGACGTATGTGCACTGTACACAGCATACCTGCATGTAATACAGAGGACAATCATGTGCCACAGAAATATACACTGGAGAAAGAGTATAGGGGATAGACAATTGTAAATGTGACAAACTATGAATATAGGTTCATATGACCATAGGTACAGGGTAGGCCATCGTCCCAGGTTCAGCCATAACACTACACCATAGTTAGGATGACTTTGCCAACCTTCTGTGCTTCAGATAAAATACACATGATTTTGCTGTACCTCCGTCAAGCAGTGATAATGATGTAATCCCTGGCATATACCTGCAATTCTCCATCCAATGGACAACATACCCGTGAACAAGGCTAGGAAGGATCTCTGTCTCACATGTACTGTGATGTAGATCCACAGCATTATGAGTGTCTGGGTGATATATGTGTCACTCAAACACATCCCATTAATGATCGTGACAAGGTAAATGTCACCTGCCCTAGTGGTTCTGGGGGATGCAGATACAGTAGGTGAAGCATACACATGACATATGGGTTGACATGGCCTCGTATGTCAGGCACAGGTCAACACTAAACAGCAGGTATGTGACATAATGTGGCAGGGGTCCTACAAGTGGGGCAGCATTACACAAAATGATGTCATCCTGCATCTGTACAACAATTAACCTATGAGGGCTTCCCAGCTGCTGTAGGTGTGTGGTCAGATACAGTCTGAATGGGGCAATGTAGTAAATCATAGGTGTAACACGTAATGGGTACAAGGAGACAATGACCTAGCCTGATGTAGATGTGAATCCCTGCACAAACAGGTGGGCAATGTAGAAGTCCCACACAACCACGATAGCAACGTGTGTGTTGAATGAATGGTGACCGACAAACTCTGTCCCCTGATCCCTGGTAATCACCTCTGTGCTGAGTGGACAGCCACCTGTATGCTGGACAGGGGTGACCAAGTAGTTCTCCACAGGTATGATGTTGCATTACTTAGCATTTAGCTGTGGGACATGTCCCTGACAGCAGATATGCATATCTGGGAGGCCCCTTCGAAGGATATCTGTGTCAGATGTCCGTCCCACTATGGCACCTGTTTTGCAGTCATCTACAAACAATGTTGCCCACAAAACCCCTGTGTGTGCCTGTACCGTGGAAATGTAGATGTATGACAGGAGTGGACCCACGGAAGGGCCCCATGGGACACCACTTGCGACAGGCAGTAGGTGTGACACGCTGCCAGCAACTATGACTGTGTGGGTTGTGTCGCATAGACAGTTCCCAACACATTCTGTGATGTACGTGTCCACATCCCAGCCAATGGGTTTATCAACGATACTTGAGGGGGGTAATGTGATGAAGGCCTTTGCCAGGTCGAGGTAGGCTGTATGGACTGCAACACCCCCATCAATGGCCTCGGTGACTGTCCCGAAAATTTCACCCATGCCTTAAAGGCATGAACCGCCCCTGAACAAGACAAACCGTGTTGGATGCAAAGTATGTATGTCCCCTATGCAGTCATATACGAGCCGCAGTATGATCCCTCCCCATGTCTTTGCAGATAGGTCTCCTCATGGTAATGGGACAGTAATAACCAGGCTCAGTGGAGGCATTGGCCCTGTGACGTGGGACTACAGTTGCCATGCGACACAACCTGGGTACCTTACCTGAGGTGAGGCTACAAAGAAATAGCTGTCCTAACTGTGGGTCTAATACCTCAATGAGATAGTGGAGTACACAGTGGGGTCACCAGCTGGTCTCATGGATGCTATGTCCACTACCCTGGAGAGAGCATGTCCCACCTGTGTGTCACAGAACATTTGTTGACCACAAACCGCTGGTACAGACATCTCCTCATGTGTGGGGAGGGTGTGGAGATGTCCATACTGGACTTGTCAGCCTGTTTGTTGGCAATGTGTGTATGTTGAGTAAACTCCACCTCTTTGTGAACCCAGTCAGAGCATATGTGGGAGTGACCTCCCAGGTGTTGAGCATAGCAACTGATGGTGGTATGATTGTCAGCCAGGTCCATGTAGGTATATCTGTGGAATGTGCCCTGGACCATGGCACGACAGTGTGTAACTCTACACATATGATGGCCAAGGGTGTCATACCTCACAAGGTGTCTGCTCCACCTTGTAGTAGCCACCTCCTCGTGTTGTACATCCTGTGTATGGCTGGGGTACACCACACTGGATGCTTGGCATTGGTACAATGAACCACAGTTGGTTAAGTGAATGCCAGGTTCATGCAGTCCTGTAGGTACTGGTAGATGGCAAATGTGATTGATGCAGTGGCTGCAGTACTGTCGACCACTGGCTCAGGGTCCTTAAAGGAGACCACAGTAGTGTGCAGAATTGTGTAGTCTGCCTCTGAGCAAGCAATGTGTATGGTAACTGGCAACACTCGCAGCAACGGATGCCAATAGCAGACGCCAATGTCCAAATAACATAGATTAACTTCTGCATGATAATATGTCTTATCATACATGTATTGACACGTGTGCTAATTACAATTGCAAATGGCGGTAAGACTGGCCTAAAGTTCCCGTGATGTACACAGTCTGGAGGTGTTGTTCCGATAATAAAGTGGCAATACCACCCAATCGTGACCGCTGGGTATGAAAGTGGTTGCTAACCTGCAACATTGGATGTACACCATTGGGTTCTGGTGTCGGAAGACATGGTTCCTGTAGCACTACACAGTATGGGTAGACAAGCAGACATCCGCGATTGCCGAACACACAGCATCAGTGAAACCCACTGCTCACAAGGACACAGTCCGACAAGCTCTACACTTTACATATGCACAGTGGTGTCCATTGTAGGACCCAAAAATTGTGGAAAGAACAGAATAATGTCGTATTTCAATGCGTACCTGAACTCATTGTCGTCACAGGTACACATATGCACCGCAAGCGTGTTTAATGTTGCTGATAGCTGTCCATGTAATGCAGCACAGATGCACAGAAATACCCAGGGTACCGGTCCATAGAACTGCGTCACATCACAGTCCCGCACATGACGGATGTGTAATGGGTACTGTCAATTGTTGCAGTCAAGGGATTCTGGGTATGTAGACTCTGGGCTCGGTGTTGTTTCGCAGGCAATCCTTTGTCCCGCCCCGTGGGAGGGATGTGTGCGTAGCACCTGCCTTACTCTCCGCTAATAATGCAAACCATCTACCGGAGATTGCAAAATGCAGGTGTGAAATGTGTACAGCCGTATACCAGTGTCCAGTAGGCAATTCACATGGATGGACAAGTGTATGACTAAGATGGCACCCATAACTGCAAACCCGGTGGAATTACACTGCCATAGTAAGGCATTACACAAGTAATACACATAGGGACTACACTTGACATTCCCCATACAACAAACACAGACAACCAGCCGATGAAGTCCAAAGCAAAGATGAGGTACTGTAGACACCGTCAGTGACCACTCAGAGCACACCAGTAATTAAATGCAGTCACCATAGTTTACTGAAGCTCTTTTCGTCTGCTTCATAAGCAGACTTATTCAGAATACATACAATGCAGTCCAACCTACTGCATGTAAAACCCTTAAATGGTCAGTAAATTAGATGTGCTAGATATTACTTGCATGCCTTAAAGGCAAACAAGCAAACAAACTTTACTTGGGTTACAGATTCCACACAGTGAGGACATCAGACATTGCTTCGAAAGGTACATTCGGGGGAAATGAAA